>NW_009197076.1:0-303 GCF_000690835.1 Fulmarus glacialis
GAAGTCCCTTAGTGTGGTCAGGCAGGACTGGCCCTTGGTGAAGCCATGCCGGCTGTCTCGAATCACGTCCCTGCCCTCCATGTGCCTTAGCATAGCTCCCAGGAGGATCTGCTCCATGATCTTCCCACGCACAGAGGTGAGGGTGACCGGCCTGTAGTTCCCCGGGTCTTCCTTTTTTCCCTTTTTAAGAATGGGGGTTAAGTTTACCCTTTTCCAGTCAGTTCAGTGTGACCTGGACTGCCACAACTTCTCAAATATAATGGACAGTGGCTTCGCAACTTTATCTGCCAGTTCCTTCAGGAC
>NW_009197077.1:0-257 GCF_000690835.1 Fulmarus glacialis
TCATTGGTCGTAAGTCTAAGCTGGTATCTCTATTCAGCACTGCTGTCATCTCTGTACCTCTTGGAAACTATTTGTTATTATACTTTTTTCTCCTTGGAGAATGAATTTAGGGGGCAGACAGGATGGGACGCTTTCTCCCACTTGTTCATCTTCCCTTCCATCTCTTCAGAAACTCCTTTTTCTTCTCTCCTCTTCACGAAGATGTCCACAATATTCCCTGAGAATTTTGAATATCCTTCGGATGTTCCAACAAGAGT
>NW_009197077.1:304-532 GCF_000690835.1 Fulmarus glacialis
ATGTTGTTCAGGTCTTGTTTAGGTTTAAACAACTATTCAGGAATACTGTCCAGAGATGAGATCACCCAACAGACCTGGTGGCTACTCAAACCCGCATGACAGGCAGTGTAGCTTCTCCAACCCCTGCGACAGGCACTGTGGCTACCCAAACCCCAGCAACAGGTACTGCAGCTGAACCAGAGGACCAGAGGATACCAGAGCTGGTATCCGTTGCCCCTGTACAGAAGA
>NW_009197078.1:0-12827 GCF_000690835.1 Fulmarus glacialis
AGGCCCGCTTCTCAAGCTTGTCCAGGTCCTTGGCATCAGAACTAGCAGTCTGAGTTTATCTGTATTTTACCAGACTTCATAGAATGGTTTGGGTTGAAAGGGACTTTAAAGATCATCTAGTTCCAACCCCTGCCATGGTAGGAACACCTTCCACTAGACCAGGTTGCTCAAAGCCCTGTCCAAACTGGCCTTGAACACTTCCAGGGATGGGGCATCCACAACTTCTCTGGGCAACCACAACATCTCTGTTCCAGTGCCTCACCACCCTCATAGTGAAGAAACTGACTTGCTTCAGAATCATTTAACACAGTCACAGGAAAGGGAAGAACACATACATACATACATACATGTTGATTATTCTTTGTGAAGGGAGCAACTGATATTTTGATAACAAATGTTGCTAATGGGTTATGAGGACATTTGCCACAGCTCACAAAATAGTACTTATAAAAAACGATCTAAAGCAATTTATCTGTGAAAGAATTTGTCCAAACCAATACAGAGTATAGTCAATGAACATACCTGGAACAATAAAAATCCACGTGCACATATTAGAAGCATGCATTTCACATGGGAATTATATTTTTGTTGTATTCTTTCACTGCTTTAAGGACTTGAAAAAAAATATTTCTACACTTCCTTGTAGTATCTAAATTCAACCCTCCACAATTTAATGGCATATTACACAGTCACCACATTAACCTTTGGACCTGTCCTCAAACGTGGATACACTCCATAGAATATGCACAAAAACTAAATGTTAGCTTAATGTTAGTTTAATACTTCCTATTACTGTACTTCAGCCATCATTCACAGATATTAGTTGTGGCACTTCAGCTTTCATCAGGAAACCCAAAACTGAGCAGGTACCAATATTTAGTAACAAAGCCATTTAAAATAACATGAAAAAGGTTTCCAGTGGTTTTGCTTTGTTTTAATAAATGCAGTATGAATTAGTCACATGTAAAAGCCACAGAAACCAGTCCAATTCTTATTTATAAGAAAATTGCATATAGCAAAAAAGTTTCTTCCAAGAGTTTCTTCACACTAGTTCAGCCAATTATTATATTAAGTTTGCATATTAAATTATTCGTGTTAAGGGGTAGCAGTATATTGGTCCCACTGCTTTACACACCGTGCAAATATACACAGCACACTCCACATCAACCTCAAAGCAGACATAGGAAGAGATGCAAGAGAAAAATTAATGAAGAAGATAAGGTAAAAAGGTAAGGATTAAACAACATTAGGAACAGAAGGCTACAGAACAATGGCAAATAGATTTTGCTAACAGACAAATTAAAAGAAAGCAGTCCTCCAAACTGACATCAGTTGTCTATTCATGCTGCAGAAATAAATCATATATTCAAACCATAATTCAAATACTGTACTACACATCTCAGATTTTCCTGTAAAACACCACCACTCTAGTCAAAAATTAATTTATATACTATTTCAATTCAACCACTTTACAGAAATTAATTTGATCTTGTAAATATTAATTCAAATTTTAAACATCTGTATTATTCCAGAATCTGATATCTACTCCTTCTGAATACAAAATATCATAAAATGCTTAAGAAGTCTAAAAAAAGAATTCTTTTTTAATCTTAAACTTTGACATCTATCCCCTGTTACTACCCAGGGTAATGGTTTCTGTTTCACGCCTTCCAGTCTTGTCCAAAAATGCTGCAAACTACCAGCAAAAACAGCTGATAATTTTAACTCCCCTTATACCCTATAAATGAAGTTAATATTTCAGTCAATTAAACCTAATCTTCTTAGCCTATGAAATGATTAACAGTTATGTAACTAATGATGTCTAATTTTAGTTTCTATGTTTCTATTTTTGATGAAGATCTGGGAGAATGGCAGACAGCTGAGAAACATTTTGTATGTGTTCTTTTGGGAAGAAAGCACTGAAAATAAGGTTCAACAAATGTTATATTCTTCAGTAAGCAGAGAACTAAGCACACTGAAAACTGCCCTATTAACAGCTCCAATTTTGATTACAGCAGCAAAGACCTAATTAAACAAAGTTGTCACCAAATTTTTTTATATGGATCACAACAGAAGCTAAATGAAACTTAATTTTGCACTACTAGGCAGAACTGACAATATTAAGTCTCAGAACTATTTTGTTTTAAAAGTAGAGGAGATGCTGAGTGAACTGCTTGAAAGAATGGAAAGCTACTTTGTAACAAACACAACCAAAGTGAACAAACAGACTTTTCTACTGAAGCAATCAAACAAGAAAATGTTTCAATAATGTATTTTTTCAGACACATTAGTTTAATACCTCAGGACAATATATTAAAGTCACTTTTACCCTTTCAAAACAGCCTTTTCACTCAAGCTATTAGTAGCCTCTAAGAGAGAAAATCCCAAACACATAAGAACAATGACCTTTTACTACCATGTATAAGAAGATCATTCACAGTGGCATGAATTATCTGATTTCAGACTGGGACTTCTAGGAAAAATGAAAGATCTTTGTTTTAAAATTCAGCTATGCCAAGACTCTTTACTGGTCTTAATTTCATTAATTTTGTCTGGAATACTACATAACTTTTCAACATGAAAGCAAAAGAGTGAAACCAAAATCTATTCCATTGGTTTTTCTGTGATTTAGTGTTTACCGATTTCATTTAAACCAATCTATAGCTTAATTATTTGTAATGCATAAGAAAAAAAAAAATCATTCTAAAAACGTGGAGAGAATTTACTTATAGTTGTATTGCACAGGTTCAAATATTTACAAGACGACCAGATTTTCTGAAAACTATCAATTGGATCATTACAGCAGAATCTGGGGGAAAAAAAAAAATACCTGAATAGGTAACAGTAATACAGAGAAGAGAGCTACAAAATAACACTGTCAAAATTCTCACCAGTTATGTTAACTGGGTTTTCTTAGTTCTTATCCATGATTATTTCATTAGTTTTCAGATTAAAAGACCTCCAATAATAAAACTACAGAACACTGAGAGTCTTATTGCAACAGTTGTTCAAATATGAAGAACAAGGAGTTGAAGCACAAATAGTTTCCGGACTAGAAGTACATTAGATTATTGTGGATTGTCTTTAAAGACAACTGGTAAGAGCTACAGTGAATGTCCAGAGCAAGAGACCTTCTACAGGCCACTACTATCAAACCCTAGCAGAACAGCAAGATTCTTTAAAAAACAATGTCAGATTCATTAAGCATAACCAATGACTAGGCTCTTACAGTTTCCAAAGGAAAAAAAAAAAAAAGAAAAAAAAAGGGGGAAGCTGCAAAGTGATCCACCATTTAAGAAGGAAACAAAGCAAAATCTGAGGTTTGATTTTTATAGGGAAAATTACTTTATCTTTGGCATGTGTGCTACTTCTTCATTCACTGATTCTAATTATAATTAAGCAACCTGTCATTTACAGGAAGAAATCCATATGACAGTTTGAGAAATGTAATCAATTTAATTTCATTTCTTAATAGCTCCTTTCACTTGCCTTCCTTCTAAGATCTCACACCTGCCTACATCATCAAGTGACATACAAGAACATCCCAACATATGAGAACTCTTTATATAAAGCCCCTCATAAAAGGGAAAAAAAAAAAAATCTCATCTTTGGCATGAGTCCAGCTTGTTTCCTATGATCTGGTAGGTAATTTCCATTCCTAGGGTGGATTGTGAGCTCTTCCAACACCTCTGCAATCTCAGTTCTAAGGATATTGCTTTTCTTGTGAACAACCCTAAAACTGTATTTCCTACGATTTTCTCAGGTCCTTAAAATAGAGGGAACCCTGCCTGCCTAGATTTCATGGTTCCAATCCCAGAATTTAAAAAGTAACCTCACTCAGGCTGTCTTTTTTTCCTAGTCATTACTTCTGTGACTTCATTGCTCTGTAGCTGCATGAAGTTGGGGGCCTCAGGAACCACATGGGCTCACAATGACTGTCTGCCTTATTCTTAAAATACAGTTTTCCAGCTGAGAAGCTCTATCAAACGCACTACTCAGTTATTATAGCCAGGACTCAAAAAGGTCAGAAAACAGTATAGTGCTAATTCATTTTCCTGCCCTTAATAGTGCAGCTTTTTGTAAGAAGGGGGCAGGATACGAATAACTACTTCCAACTTCAGAAAGTGCTAAGATATTGCTCCCAATCCACAGGGGGGAAAAGAAATAATTACAGAAACAATATGGTATGGATAGTTGGTCAGTAGACCAACAGCAAAGCTCAGAACAGAACTTCTAGCCCTTGGACAGTCCCATGCTTGCATTATTCATTAAGCCGTACCAGTTCCAAATACTGGTGTGCAATATAGACTATTTACACTGGTAATTTCTGATTAATAGCAAAAACCTTTTATACATCTATAAGTATGTATACGTGTGTACACACATGCACACAAGACATTTATTCTTAGTAACAGATCTGCGCTGCTCCTAATCTACTACTTCAATGAAACAACAGTAAACAAAGAAAGCCTGAAGGCTACTACATAAACCAATTGAGTTGAATAGAAATAATTTCCCCTGACAATTTGGTTCCCTTTCCAAATGCTTTGCTCACTGGATACAAAAAAAATCATTTAACACATGGCAGATGAAATCCTAAGCAACCAATATTACATCAACAGCAAAAGAATCAAGCTCCTGAATAATTATCTCCTTAAAGAATTCTAGAATTATTCTCAAAACAGAAGTAGATTCCCGCCCCCACCCCCCCATAGAAAGTGAGATGAATGGGAGACCACAAACATCACTTATTTCCTCCCTTCAACACTTACCTTCTAGGTTATACCCTCTACCATGGTAAAACTACCACCTAACCTAGTGCTGTTGCTGTCACAGACACTTTACACATGTTCTGTCCTCCCCTGCCAAATCCTGCAGCAAATCCTTCCACTGATTCTCACAGACATCGAGTCAGGCTCAAATTATGCCTCCATTAACCACTGTATGTCATCTCATCTCAAAGTCAACAATTCCTGAAAAGTCATTCCTCCTGCCAGCAAGTGGGCTCTAAGTTCATTGTGGTTTGTAAGTACTGCCCCGCCTGCAAGTGTGCTCCATGCAACTTGCAGTACCGAGCTTTCTTGATCTTTTTTCACATGTTGGTATTAAACTATCTCAACTCCAATTGTACATTATCAGATCTTATGAAATCTAGAAAGGGCAGAGTCAAAACAACTGTTATAAGATCACCACTATAAAACATAAAAACCCTGTTAGATTTTAGATGAGTAAGCGTATCTAAAATAAGATGAGAACAGCTACTTACTGGTTTCGGCATTTTTCTTGTTTTCTTTAGTCTCTTGTCCACTTAAGACTTCTACAAATTCTTTGTCCCCTTCTGTCAAAAACAAAATTTAAAGGGTTATTTTTAAATTAATCATAACAGAGTTCATGTACATCACAGCAAATAGTACAAATTCCAAAGCAGGTAAACAAGTGCTCTACATGTACAAAATACACTTCTCTAGACAACATAAATAAAAAGCAACTAAGTTAGCCAGTACCAGAATCTACAGGCCTCTAAGCAGTAACCTCCTTTCTAGTTTTTGTAGAATAATAATCTGTTAATGTTAGAATAAAGAGACAACAGTTCCCCAAGTGCTACAAATTCTTTTTAAAACTTTTGATACCAGACATCTTCTAATATTAAAAACCTTCAACATTATTTGTGAGGAAGTAAAATTTGGACAAGGATCTCCAAAGCTGCGATTTAATCTGTCAACTCTAGTCAGACTTGAAACATCATGAAAACAAAGAAAAAACCTAACATAATTTTAAAGCACAAAAATTGTATTTCATGTCTATAAAAGCATCCATTTTTCTCCGTGAAGGAATGATATGGTCATTTTTCCCAAATTAAGAGAAATGCAAGTACCCCATCACACTAAAAAAAAAGGAAGAAAATCTGCTCTGCTTAAAATAGAGCATTTTTTTTTAAGCAGAAAGGCCATAAGTTATGTCTACATGGTAATGAAGGTATTCTTTATTGTGCTCTGTTCCAAAAAGTTTTTATGCCTTGAAAAAAATATGCTTGCAATGTTATTGGCAAATAGCATCCTGCCTCCTTTTCATTTCATTCTAGCTCAGAAAGAATAAGCTAGTCACCTTCTTGCACACTTCTGAAGTAATGACTTCCATGAATCAGTCCTGCTGCCAATCTGCAAAGAGTACCAAAGGCGGCATTGCCTTCAAAAATAATATTAGCTGCAATTACAGTTATACTAAGAAAAATGAAAGCGACATACTACTCTGAATAATCCACGATTTCAGTATTATAACTCCATGAATGCATCAGACGAATAAAATTTTCAGAAGTGCTTAAAACAAAATATATATATATATATAAGGAGAAAACCAGAATGTTTAGAGTAATTCATTTATCAAAAGCAAACTTTTGTATAAATGATTGCTTATTCATAAAGAAAAACGCAAATATAAAGTATTATTATATATATTTACAAAAGAAGTTATTTTTCCTTGCTTCTTGGCAATAAAAAGATATAGTAAATATTAGAAACATTTGCACAGCAACCTAAGGTGCACTAGCATTTAGTTTTTATTTCTTTTTCTAATCTGTAGAGATATGTTTGAAAAGAGGGAATGGAAAAAAGAGATAAAGGATGAAAACAGAATTTAAGAAGCATCAGTGTTGTTGGCTGGTAAAGAAAAATGGATGTTAAGATTAAAGATTACAGAGAGATCTATTGGTATAATATAGACACGGAGCAAATTTTGTTTAATGAAAAATCAGCCTGAAAAAAATTAGAACAGTATCTTTAAGCTATATTCATTATGACATAATTAATGTAGCATAACTATAGAGGTATAATACTATGTTTGCCTAGAATAAAGACAATTATGTTCCAGTAGATTACTTTTTTAATTATGGAAGATACTCTGAAGTATTGGACAGTATCAGTAAGACTACTTTACTATTCTAAGATATCATTCAATATATTTTTGAAAAATATAAATACATCTTTCCACAATTCTTCCCCCTTTCTTTCTTTTAAACCAAAAAAGCTTTCAGAGGGAAAAAAAAAAAAGGAAAACAAAGAAAAAGGTTTGTTTGGGTCCTTACAACACTGGCTTTTGATAAAATTCAATAGCACGTTTCCAGTTCACAGAAGAGATTGCCCCCTCTTCTCCCATCCTTTCCCTAGTGTACTCCTCAGAACAATTCAAAAGAGTAGTAAAAAGCAAAACAGGCTTGGCTCTAGTATCTGCTAACAGTAAGCAGGCTTCCAAGCTGTAGTAATCCCTGTGTTCACCTTTTTGACAGTAGAGGCTCATTGCTTGCAAAACTGAAGGCAGATTGAAGCCCTAGAGTTCAACTCAGTTAATTAATGATGCAGAAGCTAAATTAGATTCTCATCCACCATTTTATAAGTGTGCCAACTCAACAGTACTAAAAGGAATAGAAAGCAGCACAACTATTTTTATCCGCCTATAGTTACATTAGCATTGAAAAGAAGGGGTATGGTAAGACGACTGATAAGCAAGTCCAGTCTCCAGGAGACAAATGAGAGCATATGGCACAAGGCCCAGATCTCTGTTATCAACTGATTACTTTCTGAGGTCTCATACCTTTTATCATTGCAAATTCTTTCATGAATACGTCCCAACTTTTTGCTCTGGGTTTTACCCAAACATTTTGTTAAACCACTATCAACCAACCCTAAATTACTTATTTGAAAACATATTTTAAAACCTTAAGATAATTTTTAAAATCAGAAACATGACTACAAAGTTTTATAGGATAATTCTATGTCATCAAATCACAACTGGTAGACATGTAATTTAAATGAGTTTACAGAATTAACATTTATTGTTCGCATGCAATAAAACAAAGCTATCAGCTAAAAGTGAGAATCCTCTTGTACAAAACTCAATAAAAATGAAGTCTCACTGTCAGCCCCACAGATCTCGCAGGCCTGACAAATTATCACAGTATACAAGCAACAGGGGGGGGAAAAAAAAAAAAATCTATGCAAAACAAACAACAGCCCAGGTATTTTTTGTTCAAGTGTTTGCTGTAATATCTTTTACTAGATTTAAAAAAAAAAAAAAATCTATCTTTTTTTTAAAAAAAGAAAGAAATTTAATAAATTTAGAGCCAACTATGCTGAAATTGTTTCTATTTCAAATCATAAAGACCTTGTGCCATATTATAAGAAAAAAACAAATCAAACTCAACTGATAGGGTCTACAACTTAAATTCATGGACCATTTTTTCCATTGTACATATAATGGAAAAGATAGTCTGTGACTATATGCTTTCATACCCAAAATGTTATGCAATTTCAAAACAGTATATTCACACAAAAGCATTGTAACTAAGTATTATAGGCATACAAAAACCAAGAAGTTCACAGATCTTAAAACTGTGCAAAAATTGAAATCAAATAAGCACTGAATAGAAAAATAACACCCTATCTTTCCCAATTATTGGCACCAGCTAACATTAAAAACAAAACAAATATAAGGAAAATATTTGGCCAGAAGAAACAAAAAATCACTGCCAGGCAAAATATTGTGCATCTCCACTATTTTAACTGGAGTAGGAGTTCACTTCTGCTACTCATGTGTTTCCAATAGATTTATATTTAGTGGATGCAATCATATCAGTTTTACTAAATTTTTATCTTTGAAACAATTAATTAGTTATACTTACTTTTATCTCAACACTTATGTGAAATGGCATTGCAAATAGAGGGGGAAAAAAAACCCAGCCAGCTAGGATTGGGAATGATATCCCTGTCACTTCCTGCATTCTGAAACCAACTTGTGACCTACTAGACATAAAGGCTCATCACTTTGGCATTTCAATTCCCAAAAGTGCCTCTTCCAAGTCAGGATTAGCAGGGTTGTGACTTTGCAGAGTTCCTACTGCTACAACACTCCAGCCCTTGAGACCTTCACAGCATATGCAGTAATCTGGACTCTGGACCAAACCACCAAAATATCAGCAGGCTCCACATCACAAACAAGAAATCATCCAGAACTTCAAGAATTCTCTTGAAGTGAGGAACTGTGATTTCAATTCATTTCACTACAAGGCAGTCAGGATTTTTAAATCAGTATCATCCATGTTTCCAGTTATGCCACAGAAGCCAACAAATAAAGTAATTGTTGAAAGATGACAAAGAAAGCTTTCTTCGGAAAATGATGGTGCATAAAATGCTTGAAGCCAAAATTCTGTCAAATAATTTATGCAGCAGCTGTTTTCAAAAGAAACATTCATACACAGAGCCATGGGTCTGAGGTCAGGTGAGGATGGGATAGGAGGCAGAAGGCTCAAAGCAGGACGCCTGGCTGGCAGACAACCAACCCTCAAAAGTGGGATCCCTGTCAGACAGCTTAGGACCTTCTCTCAGAAGCAGTTTCCTCAGCAGTGTGCCTCCTAAGCTCCTGCAAGAGGTTCATCATCTATTTTCCTACATACATATGGCAGGGACCACAGAGCTTTAGCCACAGCAATACAACTCACTCGTTCATTTACAGGAACTTATTTAAAATTAATATACTTTTTCATTTCAAAGTCTTATACCATTCCATTTTTTTGTGGTACCTAAAAGTTTTAGATCTTTGGGGAGGCAGCAGCAGGCAACTTACAGGCCACTGTACCTGACTAACTGGTCTCAGCTTTCTACAAAAATGCCTCTCTACTCCAAAGCAGCCTGTGAATGCCTGCAGGGCAATCATCTTTTACACTAACAGCTCCCTAATGACACACTTGTTGCAGTCCAATAAAGAAGTTCATTTGCCACAGACTTTACTTCTGCATACACTTTTTTCAGACAGACAGAGAGGTTGTCTACACAATTGACTGTGATGTAAGCAAACCAAGGGGGGAACCAAAACAAGCCATCTATCTCACAAAAAAGGAAAAAAGAAAAATAAAGAGCTGAATTCTATAACTAATACATAATAATTGAGATTTAACCAGTGCTAGATATCACATACAGAGTATTATATACCAACTTCTTTTTTTTAGTACTGTATCTTTACCTTCTTAAAACCACCATTTCCCCCAATCCTCCCTTCCCTGAAATACTTGAGATAGGCTTGCTGTCTCTCTGAAAAATAATTGCAATATAACCAGTACAATTACTATGCATCAAAATATATTTAACTATAAATACATTTAAAGAGTAAAGTTTCTTCCAAAGTGGAGTTCCTGAGAACTTCAGAAATACAAATGAAAACTTGGCAGTTGCCAACACAGTCGTTAAACAAAAAGCAACACAGACCAGCCAAAGAATATTCGTGCAATACTTGCAGTTTTACCAGTTAATAAACTAGCATGCTATAGATGTGCTATACAATTTACATACAGTTTATATTTATTAAGTTTAGTAACCTTACTTCAAATTTTAGCTTCAAAGTACCCACAACTGCACTATTTGAAATAACTTTAAGATTTTGAAGAGTCTTGCAATGACAGGATGGCCAATCTTCCCACGTACATCTGATATACAAGCAAAAATGGAAATTAAGAAGTGTGACTGATGCAGGTACTCTGTTGTTTCAAGGTGAAATAAACCTTTATCTAAAAATACAGTTAGCAAAGAATTATGACATAACCAAAATTCTGGGTATATCCCATTTCAAAACCAGGTATTATATTTTCCGAATAATGCTGTTAAGTCTCTTAGAACTGGTTCCATAAAATAAAGGAAATTTATGAACATGAACTGGCCACTCGCATCTGTCTCTGTATACACTAGCTAGAGTTCTTAAATCGAGATGTTCTAGTGTAAAGATGATTAACTCTCTCTTTGGGCCAATGTAGTATTTGTTTTTCCTTGTACTACATGACTTGAAGGTTTCATTTCACAGAGTGATCAATAAGCATCTAAAGTGGAAAGAAAAAAGAGTTTTTAAATTCAAAGCACAGCTAAGAATTAGCCTACTGGTAAAGTTAGCCCACAGATGCAGCCCTTCAATGTTGAAAGGGAAGAGTTTACCTAGGCCCCTTCAGCTGTGAAGTAAACTCTATGAGCATGCAAGATACACTGAGTGCTGCCTTAATGGATCAGTATCTTTCAACAATCAGGACTTCCCTCAGAAGTTTTTATAAAGCTTTGTTTACATTTACAGACTTGAAAATCCTCCCTTTCCTCTACTCCCACAGACTCCTAATGCAACACAAAGTGATAGGACAGCTTTGATGTATTTAACACATCCAACAGAAAGAAGTAATACCTTAAACAACTTCCGTCTTCACCTCTGCCAACAGAAGTACCCCTTCTCAAAAAGCTGAGCAAGACTGTCGAAGAAGAAAGGCCATATACCTATCCCGGCAGTGGCTAAAGTAACCTTCTTTACCAGGAACTGCCTTCTAATATCATAACCTCTACACTTCTTACCCCCCTAATTTTGTACCTTGTAGATGGATCCATATGCTCACTCTCGTTATGGCTTTACCTAATTTTCTGTGAACCAACTTTTTTTCTGGCAGCGCTATTATCATCAAGCCCTGCAATGCTCTCTACTGCAGTGGCAGAAATGGTCAGACCAGAACTCTTTTTGTCATCTCTACAAACACTTTTACACCGTTTCTTTCAGTCAGCACACAAGGAAATATCTCTGGACAGCTCCTGACATGTCACACCACGTCATTTTCTGTGTGTTTTCTAAAGCTGTTTGTTATACTTTTGCTCTCTAGTTTCCCAATCTGATGGAAGAGCTGTGTCACTTCAGCACAAAGCTTGGAAATACGCCACTGCCTTGCAATTGCCATTTGCTGGGAGGTTGCTTATCTGGGAACATTGCACTGACTTGCAGTTTATTTTTCTCAGAGCCCCTCTTATGTTAAATCAATAGATCAATAGAGGCAAACTTGTCTCTTATCTTTAACAATCACAAAACTACCTCATCACAGTAGCCATAATGTTACTGTATAACAACTCCACGTCTTCCCTTGCAACACACATTGCCCAGCAGCATTGTGCCAATGCACTATATAAGAGCTGACAGCAACAATAGTATTTCTACCATCTTCTGAACATGTGAAGTGCTGTGCAGGCAGATGCATCCTCAAAACATTTCTGTGACATAAACACGATGACAAGCATCTCTGATGAAAAAAAAACACAGTAAGATGCAGGGACCCGTTGGAGGCCTGATACAAACCAGTCACAAAGGCAAAATTAATTAAAACTCAGAACTGCAACGCCCATAACTCAGTTAAAAAAACTGAATCTTTTTAAAAGCCTGTACCAGAAAGAGGAACATGAAATACTTGTCTAGGATGTTACATAGACTGGAAAAGACAGCTTAATAGCACCTTACAACTGATGTGATTAGTTGTGTTGGCATGGAGTCCAAAGAGTTATTTTTTTCACGTTCGAATTAAGAAAACTGACAAAAGAGAAATTAATTCCACAAAGTAGAAACTAAACCCCCTTATCTGCGCTAGACGTTAAGCAGCAAGGTTAATTACAAATGCCCACGACTTGTGCAAAACATTAATCCATTAAAAAAAAACAATGCACAAAGGCTCATTCAGGGCCTCTGTGCCCATTACGTCGGTCAGTATTTAAGGACTCTAAAAATGTGCATTTGTTGAAAACAATAGACAGCAACAGATGCTTCACAGAACTTGTTTATGAAGTAATTCCTTATTATTCTTCCACACCGCCACAGTCAGCTGGCCGACCCGACTGCCACATGTCTACGGTAACCTCAAGAGCCACGACGCGCGGGGACATGAATAATGCAGAGGGGGCTGCGCGGCACGGGCACGCCGAGGGCGCGCTCCCTGGGCTTCCCCAACAAAGCGCCCGCCGCCCCCTCAGGGGCGGCAGGGTCGGCGAGCCAGG
>NW_009197079.1:0-30511 GCF_000690835.1 Fulmarus glacialis
TACTAATGTTTGGAACAGATAAAATGTAAGACAAATAATGAAAAAATTTAAAAAACTTTTTTTTTTTTTTTAAAGCAGTGAGCTCAGTTTTTAAGATCATGTTCACATTTCAAATTTAGTATTTCCCTGAAAATGCTGCAAGAAATATAATGTCCATGATATGTGCCTTCACAAACTAAACAATACTCTATGATTTATTTGATAACTATACAATCAAGAAAGTGTTTTTCTGGATGAAAAAGATGGAATGATGTTGAGCTTTTAAGAGGTCTAAGCAGTCAGCAGTAAAAGATCTGTATAGTGGAATTAATTTTAGTTCATTGGGGAGCTGTTATCTAAAGCTGAATTGCTGAAATGCAGACTTATATGCATGTGGAAAAAGAATAGTTTCAACTGATTTTTTGGTAGGATGGCTTTTTCATAGACAGTCCTCATAATATACAAGGCTGTAAACTAGAAATCCTAAATTTAAGCCTTTTTTTTGAATGTCAGACTTGCCATATAGTTCCATAATCTACAGATTATTTGCAGAATATTGGGGAGGGAGGGATTTGAGAGAAAGATTTCTGGGGAAAAAAAGAAAACAGACTCCCCTGTCATTGCTTTGTAAAAAGATTTTTTTACTTTTCTTCAAACCTGATCCAAGACAGAGATCAGTGGAAAAAATGGCATTTAGATCCAAACAAAATACAAAAGGGCACATTTCAGACCCCAGCTGAGGTCTAGCAACCATCACATTGCAGCTCTTCTCTATGATTTTTTTTTTCTCTTTGAGGGAGAAGAATCACAGAATATCTCAAGTCAGAAGGGACCCATAAGGATCATTGAGTCCAACTCCCTGCTCCTCGCAGGACTACCTAAAACTAAACCATATGACTAAGAGTGTCATCCAGATGCTCCTTGAACTCTGACAGTCTTGGTGGTGTGACCACTTCCCTGGGGAATCTGTTCCAGTGACTGACCACCCGCTCAGTGAAGAACCTTTTCCTAATGTCCAGTCTGCAGCTTCATTCCAGCTCCTCGTGTCCTATCGCTGGTCACCAGAGAGAGGAGATCAGCACCTCCCCCTCCACTGTCCCCCTTGAGGAAGTTGTAGACTGCGACGAGGTCACCCCTCAGCCTGCTCTTCTCCAAGCTGAACAAACCAAGCAACTTTCAGCTGCTTCTTGTAAATCTTGCCCTCGAGGCAATGGCATTTCAGTTTGACCATTTTGTTTTCTTCTCAACCCCCCTGTGACACTGGACCAATTGCTTACGTCCATCTGAAAATGCAGAAAGAGGAAATAGTTTCATCATCCAAGTATTTTCACGGTTACTAAAATGCAAAGTTATTCTACCACAGTATGATCTTTCTTTTGTCAAGTATGGGGCAAATAATAGACTTTAATTTCTTCCACTGAGATGCTATGTTTTTTCCTAATCTGCCATTTGGTGAAGTTGATGTATTAATTTATGCTGACTTAGTCTGAGGATGGTTTCTGTGTAGAGTGTGTTTATAACAGTTGAATAAATTAAGGTGAAAAATTTATTTCTCAATTGCAGATTGTGTCTGAGTTACTGTTCAGTGAACTAAAGGCAAGAGCAGGAGGCTGGCAGCATGCCATCCCCAAGCCAAGATGGTGCTGAAGTGTATTTACTTCCCATTTGTGTCTCACTCACTCACTGATAGCAGCAGTGATGACAAGCCTGTGAAAGCAGCTTCAGGAAACTGGAAAAAAAGGGAGCTAAAAGTTGTAATGACTACCATTTTTAACTAAAGAGATCCAAAAAGTTTCAAAATATTAATAAGAAGGCTTTGAAAGATATCAAAATAAAAACAGAAAATAAGGTATGACTACAAAATGACACACAGAATGGCACATGTCAGCAAAACTCTACGAGTGAAAGGACAGCCAATTGGATTAAATTAAAATGAGTATAACTCTACTTAGAGTGCATTCACTAAAGACTCCACATATATCTCACACAATATACCCCACTTGATTTTTATTCTAGAAGCTTCAGTTCTGCTAAAAGCTATTATGGAGCTCTTTCTTTTCATATCACTATCACATATATAAACATATACATAATAAAAATAAATAATTAGAAGAAGTGGGCCCAAGACCAAAGAGGAAAAAATTGCCACCATGAATATCATATTCTTCTGAGCAAGAACCTCAGGTTACTGGTGACTTGTCATAATAACTCCCTGGTCCAATTTTTTTTGAAGACCAAAGGTGTAGACCTTAGCACTCAGAGGACCCTTGGAAGTATAAACATAACACTAGAGAAAAATACTCCAGTGGATATAATATGTGTGTATTTGGATTGTATTACTGACTATATGTGTTAGCTTCAGTGTAACCGGAATAATAATAACTCCTTGCTGCATTTTGATTAGATTCCTAAGGCCTTAATTAGACTAACAAAAAATTATTGATTCCACATATAAGGCATGTTCCTTTTTACTCTTAACAAGATTTTCAGTGTAACAAGGAAGGAAGGAGAATTTTGTTAATACAGATGCAGGAGCTATTAATTCCCTATTATCTGATTTATCACTAAGTAGTCCTATCTATACAATAAGGATCTTGTCTCACTCCATCCTTCACACTGATCCTCTTTATAGTATAGTTAGTTTAAGGTTTCTTGAATCAGTTTACAGACAGCAACAGCTTATCAGCCTTATCAAACCAATAAAGAAGATCACATGAATCATCTCACGGTCAGAGCTTTGATTTCTAGGGTGCTGAGCTATATATTAAACCCAGAGTTAAAAGGGATTCTATGGTAAATGAAATGGCTTATGAAAGATGGCTTTTCTTTTCCATTCACATGCTAAGTACTTTGCACATATACATCTGTGTATATCTGAATTAAAATGGGAAAATATTCTCTGAGAATGCAAAACTAGCTTCTATCGATAATGGGATTTCTTTCAATCAGGTCTCTTTAAATTCACTACTGTATTTCAAATCACAGATCATAAGGGTGAGAATTAGGAAGTCTCCTGTCCCTTACTGATCACTCTTCAATTGAGTTACTCTGATATTTGTTGTTGTGCAACTTTTAGCCTGAGGAATTATTGTTGCCCTCCGCAGCAGCTGCAAGAAGCAGATGCTGGATTTTTTTGGTGGCATGCATCCAAAAAAACTTATATGCAAAACAAAAATTATTTCTGGCCTATTGCCAGGTGGTCCTACTTTTCCATCTGCTGGAGAGATTTTAATTTGCAATCACTTTTTAAAAATGTTTTTAGGCCTTTACAGGCATATTTCTTTTTAAATGCTTGCTTGACTGGCAGCCAAACTTCATTTTGGCAGCTCTCTGAGGTTAGATCACCTTCACACAGTATTGTTGGGACTCCTTGCAAGCAAGATTGAGAAGTATTTTGGGTGGGTGTCTAGTGAACCTGACTGACGTATGATAAACATGGCAAGGTGCTCAAGGCCACTGTTGGAAGAAAAAGTAGCAGAAGCTTCCTACTTTAAAACATCACACTTACAAGTTCAACAATAATGTGGAGTCTTTCTAGACAGCTTGATCTGAGCACAAAAGTTATGACTGGAAAAATATTCAAGAATTAAAGAATTTTTTTTTCTTTTTTATTCAGACTATAAATCCAAGAAAAATATTTTAAAGGCTGTTTTCAGAACTAGTGATTGCATAGAATAAAAATTATCAATAGATCAACATTGTTTTTCAACGTACTAACATAGAAACAGAGCAAAAATATATTGTTGTGCTCAGATCAAGCTGTCTAGAAAGACTGCATATTATTGTTTTTAGGACCCTGTCACACAAGCAGTTTGGCAGCATTCTTGACGGTCATTAAAACTGACCATATTATTAAACAATATGTTAAATAAATAAATAAATTAAATAAAATCCCCATTAAATTAAGATAAAACAAAACAAAACAAAACACAACACAACACAACACAACACAACTGAGATTTTCATCTGACAATTCTATTTGCATGATCTAGGTGTCATCTGTTAGCAGCTCTTGTTGTCTGCAGTTATTCATGTGTCTTTCCAATGCCATTAATGACAGAACCCTGTACTTCTGCACATCTATATTCAGACATTCCAGGATGAACCTTGTCTCTTAAAACACTGTGGTGAGTTAAACTGATCAGCAGAGACTTGCTTAGATTTATTGATTATAGAGTATTAATCTAACGTGTTTGTTCCAACAAGATGTTTGTATGTATATTTGATTTTAAAACTCTCACTGGTTTTTACTTCCTTTAGATTCCTTTGAAAATCTTTCTGCTCACATTCCAACCCCTTCTTCAGGTGGTCCCATGACTGTTCCTTTAATATAATCTGGGTAAGGTTTTATAATTCATGTCTAATAGGCAGGACCTAATGATACACAATGATGGAAAAAAGAAGGGGAGATATTCAGACAGGGAATAAGGAGAAGAGGTTTTTAACTATCAGGTGAATTATCTAATGCCTAGAGTTTTGATGAATTCTCTCTCCCTTTCAGTAAGACTGGATGCTTTCTAAACAAAGGCCCCTATAGCTTTATTGCCAGCTGATAACATTCTCTGTCGTAGATTTTAGAGTGGGGGCAAGATACAGTGGTCTTTTTTTTACTTTATTTGCATTGGTGCAGATACGTATGAATGCACACTGATAACAAAACTGCCTATTCTGATAAAGAGCAGGCTTGCTTTTCTTCAGGGTGCAAAGCCTGCAATCCGCTCATCACTCCTGAGTGTGGGTTTGGGTGAGACAGTGTGGTGACACTGAAGTAGAAGTGGTGATCCTCACCTAAAATCTAGAAATGTTGTGCAAACTATGGTGACAGAATGCCCTCCTGTATCATTAGGAATTACTCACTGTAGGAGTCTCACCTGTCCTTACACACAACAGAGAGAAAAGATAGTTTTTTAAGTACTTCCGAGGCAATACGATAATAGGTTGCTTTCATGCTAGAAGGTCTTTGAAAAGGCCTGAGTTTCTGATTTCTGTAATGATTTTCTTAGAATTGAAGTTAACGACTGTGTAACTGGAAGAACTGCAGAGCAGTACAAGACAAAAATGCATTATATATTGGTAGATATATGAAAAAGATTCTGTTTGTGTTCCCTCACTAATGCAGAATTTAGTCCTGTACTAATGTGCCTTCTAAAGACAGATCTGCTTTGTAAGTTGTAAACTTTGTTTCTCTTACAACTAATAAAGCACCTAGATACGAAGATTTCTCTACTTCTGCCACATTATAAAGAAAACAAAATATTCAAGCATTCTTTCTACCCTGCCACAAGAGACCATTTGTCCTTCAAAATATCTCAGAGGAATAGTCATAAGGAAATGCAAGTACCTAATATGTCTTAAGTAGTACTATAGATTGCTAAATACTTCCCTTGCCAATTGTATTCATTAGAGAAGCTCTTAATGGTAGTGAAATAGGGAGAACTCGTCACAGCTACAATTTTTCTGTCCCCTCCTTTTGTTCCCTTTGGGATTGGTACTCTTCCAATTTACGGCCAGCTAGACTATTCTTGACTGTCTGACATTTCTACTGCCTTTGTAATGCTTTAAATGATTTCCCATCTATTTTTCTAAGGGTTAACTAATCACCTCCATTTGCTCTAGGGACATAAATGTTTAGATTTCTACAACATGCATTGTCTTCTTTATCATCTCTTTTTATTGCAGGGTTAACAATGACAATGTCAACCGGTTCACATCCAACAGATAACTAAACTCTTTCATTTGCTCTTCTCCCTTGTAACATCAGTGAAGGGGGAACAGTTGATGACAGACTCACAGAATCACATTGCACTGGTTTTAGCTGAGATGATAGAGTTAATTTTCTTCATAGTAGCTAGTATGGGGCTATGTTTTGGTTCTGTGACCAAAACAGTGCTGATAATACACCAATGTTTTAGTTACTGCTGAACAGTGTTTGCACAGCATCAAGGCCTTTTCTGCTTCTCACACCGCCCCACCAGCGAGTAGACTGGGGGTGCACAAGAAGTTGGGAGGGGACAACAACTGACCGAAGGGATATTCCATACTATATGATGTCATGCTCAGCAATAAAAGATGGGGGAAGAAGAAGGAAGGGGAGGATGTTCGACGTTATGGCGCTTGTCTTCCCAAGCAATGGTTAGGCGTGATGGAACCCTGTTTTCCTGGAGATGGCTGAACATCTGGGAAGTAGTGAATGAATTCCTTATTTTGCTTTGCTTGCACATGTAGCTTTTGCTTTACCTGCTAAATTGTCTTTATCCCAACCCATGAGTTTTTCATGCTTTTGCCTTTCCTGCTATCTTCCTAGTCCTTCTTCGGGGGGAGTGAGTGAGCGGCTGTGTGGGGCTTAGCTGCCTATCAGAGTTAAATCACAACACACATAAATGAACAATGTCTGTGCAGAGACCCTGCAGAGACAAAAGCCTGAGCCCCGTGCTACAAGGAATAAGCCACATGTAGAGACCACACTGAAGGGAGCAGTAGGGACAATGACAAGGAAAACAGGAAGTATGTACTTTCTGGCAGCAGAGAGGACTTATTCTCCACCTGCATATCTGCAGCTTCAGAAGAGATATATTGCCCTAGCAACAGGTGAGGAGGAACAGCTCTCAGAATGGAAGCACCAGTGTCAGCTGAGGCTGAAACAAGTGTCTGAACCAAACATGGTGGCAGATGATATTAACTGGAGACTATGTCCTGCAGGGGATTGGAGCAACCATCCACTAACCTGACTTGAGGTCCTAGGGGTTTTGCTGTTCTGTGGGTGCTCAAATGTGGGATGTTGCTGAAACATTGCTAAGGTTTTTCTAGTCCTCAGACTATTAGCTCTTGCTGCTCACAATTGCCCTTGCAGCAAAGGCCAACTGCATCCTGGGTTGTATCAGCAAGAGTATAGCCAGCAAGTCAAGAAAAATGCGCCTTCCTCTCTGTTCAGCACTAAGTCCACATATGGAGTACTGTGTTCAGTAGTGGGTGTCCAAGTACACGAAAGACATGGACACACTGGAGTGAGTCCAGCAGAGACCACTTAGATGGTCAGGGGCAATATAAGATGCTAAGGTAACTGAGTTTGTGCAGGCTGGGGAAGAGAAAGCTAATGGGAGGTCTCATTGCTGTCTACAGCTCCCTAATATAAGGGTGTAAAGAAAACAAAGTGGGACTCCTCTCAAAGATTCAGTGACAGGACACAACCTGGAACACTTAAAAATCTGACTACGTATAAGAAAATACTTTGTCACATGGGTGATCAAGCTCAGGAATGGGCTGCCCAGAGAAACTGTGGAAATTCCATGACTGGAGATATTCAAAGCTCCAACTTGGACAAGACCCTGAACACCTTAGTCTAATTTGACAAGTTTGAGGAGGGCGTTAGAATCTATGACCTCCAGATGCCCCTTCCAACCTGAATTATTCTGTTATTCTATGATTCCACCTGCTTCTTTCCAATTTATTCACCTCTTAGAGCTATTCCTCCCCCCCCAAAAAATCTTACATTGGAGGATGTCTCTGTGTGAGTCTCGGTGGCAGTTGCATTGTCTGTGTATAATGGTGCTCCATTACAATTAAGTCAATTAGTTGTTCAGTTCTTAGCCTGAAAAAAAGTTTCCATATGTCTTGTAGGAGGTAGTGTGTGGCGTCAATGTGGAAGTCAAAATTTATTCTTTTGTTGCCTTATAGACTAGAATGAATGAGCACACAGAATACACTGTGTGCTTAAATTAGAACAGCCTAATTTGATTATATATCTAGTATAAAAGTTTTAGACTGTAGGTTTTGTTTAGTTGAAGCCAATAGCGACTGCCTCCTAGTTCATTTAAACAGGAAGCTGCTTAAAGCATGTATGGAATGGCTTCTTTTTAACCATATTGAGAAAGCTGTTCTCTAATATTGTGAGTTTTGTGTTCACTGGGTAAGAAACAACTCAAATAAGGAACCTTGTAAAAAAAAGCAGATGTTCTTCTCACAGGGCTACTCAAATCAGCAAAAAGTAAGAATAATGTACATAAATGATATCTAATTAGGATTTTCTCCTTTACATGAATGGCTAAATCCTAGTAACACTGTGAATTAAACTGTGCTACCCCCTTCTAGCTACATATAAAAATATGAATGTTCCAAAATGCAATTTGTTATTTCCCATTTTTCAGATATTAACCCTATACGATCATATATATAAAAATATATGTATATACATAAATATATAATATATATTAAACAAGCAGTTCCCAACTGTTGTTTTTTTTTTTTTTTAAACATAACAACCATTGTTGACTGGGACACCAAGAAATAAATAAGATAAAATGAGCTTCATTGATACAAAAAGTCTCAAAAAATAGGGTAGGAAGCTTTTATGGAACAGTTTTCCTAAAGGTAAAATGGATTTAGGTGTTATTTCTGGAACAGTGTATCTCTATACCATTTTTAATATTGGCTAGAGATCGTGCAAATATGAGCATAACCTACTTTCTGCTAAATAAATATGTCCCAGGATACTACCAATGCATAAATGTAAAGTGAACAACATCTTCATGATGGCCCTTTATCTCAGCAAAGTGCTTGTGTTTGTAATGATTGCAAATTGTTCCCTAAAAAGAGATATTTTCATGAAACCTGTTCTCAACTCTCTTTAGCCAGAGAAAATGTTGGACTCATAGCTGTTTCATCTGGTGTTGTTTTCATATTATCATTTGGCATGATTCTGTCCTAGCAAAATCCAGGTTTGGAGATAGAAGGACTGTTATAATTTTGATCTGATATAAATAAGAATTAGATCCATACAAACCACAGAGTACGCTGTTTTCTTCTAGCTAGCACAGTAACTGCAATATATCCTCACAATATCATTCACTGGATTTACACATACTGTGGAATTTGATATCACCCATAGAAACCAAGCACTTTTTCATAAACTGCCTAAAATTGAAACATTTGCAAGGTTTGACTTGAAAGTTCTAGCAGCGGGAGAAATAGCATTAAATGTTATTGAGTAGTCCTCATGGGAATCTATTAAGTAGTTCAGTGAACAGAGATTGCATCAGAGTTCTCAAGTTTTACTAGGTGGGTCTGGCAGGGAAAGATTCAGTTTCAGGCTGTGATGCCTTCATTCATATGTCTAAGTATAGGTGTCTACAAGTGAGCAGGCTTTCAGTTTAAATACTGAAGATCTTGTCTGTTCAGCTGGTAGAAGTTGGTGAAAAATCCAGCTCTTGACGATGCAGAGGAGATCGTAGAATCATAGGATAGTTTGGGTTGGAAGGGACCTTTAAAAGTCATCTAGTCCAACACTCCTGCAATGAGCAGGGACATCTTCCACTAGATCAGGTTGCTCAGAGCCCCGTCCAACATGACCTTGAATGTTGCCAGGGATGGGTCATCTACCACCTCGCTGGGCAACCTCTTCCAGTGTTTCACCATCCTCACTGTAAAAAATTATTTCCTTATATCTAGTCTAAATCTACCCTCTTTTAGTTTAAAACCATTCCCCCTTGTCGTGTTGCAACAGGCCCTGCTAAAAAGTTTGCCGCCATCTTTCTTATAAGCCCCCTTTAAGTACTGAAAGGCCACAATAAGGTCTCCCCGAAGCCTTCTCTTCTCCAGGCTGAATAACCCCAACTCTCTCAGCCTTTCTTCATAGGAGAAGTGTTCCAACCTCCTGATCATTTTCGTGGCCTTCCTCTGGACCCGCTCCAACAAGTCCATGTCTTTCTTGTGATGAGGGTTTCAGGGCTGGACGCAGTACTGCAAGTGGGGTCTCACCAGAGCAGGGTAGAGGGGCAGAATCACCTCCCTCGACCTGCTGGCCATGTGTCTTTTGATGCAGCCCAGGATACGGTTGGCCTTCTGGGCTACGAGCACACATTGTTGGCTCATGTCCAGCTTTTCGTCCACCAGTACCCCCAAGTTCTTCTCGGCAGGGCTGCTCTCAATCCCTTCATCCCCCAGCTTGTATCGATACTGGGGGTTGCCCGGACCCAGGTGCAGGACCTTGCCCTTGGCCTTATTGAACCTCATGAGGTTCACATAGGCCCATTTCTCAAGCTTGTCATGTGACAGTCACCTGAGTCTCATTAGGCTCCATGCTCTAAGCTGACCAGAAAAAACAACTACCATGTTAGACATGAAACTCACCTATACATAGAGCAGGCTCAATTTAGTAGCTAACACATAAGTCACCAGAGTAGTTGAAGCTGTCCTAGGATACCCTATCTGTCCTGCAGATGCTGTTAAAGAGGACACAAGTCTTCTTTTGACCCTGTGTCCTATCTGCTGGCACCTAACAGACCAACAGAAGTGAATAAAGGCTGGTAAAAGACATCTGCCTTTTTGGGGTGGCATGTGAAGATGATGTAGAAGGCTCGTGGGACATTGCAAATGGCACTAGGTTTGCCATTTAAGTAACTGAATTTATACAGTTGAACAGATGAATTTTAAGTGGTTTAATTTCAAACTGATTTCCACTTCTAACATAGAATAATTATAGCCTTCTTCTCTTAAGTTTAATTTATTTGCTTATTCAGTTTATTTTCAGGATCCCACATTTTAGTATTTTTTTCCAAATACTCTGATGCTTGTTGTTACTTTATAAATTACAGAAAATGGTTTCACATTTCTCTATTACAAAGTGATACATGGTAAATATATTCCTAAGTTCATACAGCTACCAAGCATGCACAAACACACATGCAAAATATCACACTGGTCTTGTTTCCTATTCTGTATTCATTATAGTTACTGTGAAATACTTATTACTGTATTAGACAATGAAGTCATAAATGAAATTTGTGTTTCCTGTAGGCCATGTACTTTTTTACAGTATTAATTGGTGGATCTAACCTTGAACTCATACCTTCTAGAGGCACTTCTGTCTTAAGAACACATGTAATTTTAAGTTGCCAGAATGAAATCTGAATTCCTGAAAGCAAACACAGACCTAACTCTCAGCTGTAACAACAAACTGAAATGTCAGTGGCTCTAACCCTACTCTAGAGCTACAGAGAACTCTTAGATACAAAATATGATACTGAAGACCATTTTTTTTTTGTCCACTGTGCATTTCATAGTTGCTGGTATGTATTTAAGAAAAAAGGAACAGATGGGGTCAGCTATTCATTTTTGGGTTTTGCATTGTTTTTTAAATTGTGGTTAATTCTAAAATAGAATTTAAAGTGTTCCTATTAGCTAATGAGGAAGGATGTTTAGAGAGGTGTAATGGCTTTTTATTAGACATAGTATAGCTGGGAAAAAACACGACAAGCTTTTGGGCATGCAAGACCTTCTTCAGGTTTAAAATAGAAACAGAAGCCTTCAAGCTAAATACTAGGTAAGAGCAATTGCTCTGGGTTTAACTTCATTATGTTAATCATTTAGACAATTTGAAGAAAAGGCGTCTAGCACTGGTGGAGCTGAGGGAGACGTGGGTGAGACTCCTAGCTCCTACAGGAAAGAGAGAGGCAGTTAATTATTACTTTTGGTGTAGTGAAGAGGAGGATGAAGGCTAGGCAAAATCAGTATGCTATCAAACTGATATCTCTACTGAGTCTGCAATTTTTAGTACCAAGTAGAACTATAAATTAGCTTGTCTTTTGAGAATACTGTGTACGTCACCTTTGAATCGGGATTTGGAGGGCAGAGGGTGAGGTCTTCTAGCTGTAATTATTTGAAATTCCTCTCTACTGTTTGATTTGCTTCATTTCAACATCACAGATTCCATTAAAGCATTTGGCACATGGAATTAGGTATGAAATAAGAACATATATGTGTGTGATCTGTGGATTTTGTTCTGCTCCTATTGTAGGCAAGTTTAAGGAGTAGGCAACGGAACAGGGTGTGGGAGAACTCCTCTTGAGAAAACATAGGAAATTAAAAACTCTAGAAGGATAAGATTTCCTTAGATGATATTGGACCATGCAGGTCAGTCAGACTACTCCAGGAAGCTGTATTTCTTGGATTTACTTCTAGAATTTCAGGATATGGGTTAACTGAGTATAATAACCCATGGATGGGTTTTTTTACTGTCTCAATATCGTGTAAATTTTGAGTAAAATCCAGAGTTCAGACTAACATTTAAGGTCTGTGGTAAGCATAACTGAAGTTTTATAACCCTCAAAATATATATCATTACCCTACATCCCACTGTCATTTTGCCAGCCCCTCCTTTTCCATCACATCAGGTGTAAATTGCTTCAGAAGCTGCTATGATTTCTTACTCACTTTAAAAAGTTGATGGATAGGTCCACTTGTTCCATTGCACTAGTTTCTATCACCTTCATCTTCCAAACAGGCAAATTAATGCGTTTAGGTTTTTTTGTGTAGTCCTTTTCTGCCTAAGGGCTCAGTGAAGGCTCACAAGTATATTTTTGCCACCACCAGCAAGCTACCAGAAGCCCTCGGCAGCTGTTCAGGCCATTTCATCATTGTTGTGATGACTATGCTGATCATTAAGCTACCTTCATATGCCATTGAGCAGATCAGTATTGCATGGTTTTTATCTCCATACCTTCTCTCTTTCTTGCTATCATGTGTCATACACTGAAGTTTTAAATAAATTCGGGAGCTAGTTATTCTTTTCCAATTTCATAGAGTTCAATCCTGGTCATATATACTAAAATAGATTTTTATTTCCACGGTTAAACATAGTGGGAAATAATCAGAATGATGCTATTACTGGAAGTTGCTGACACATAAATCTTTAGAGAGTTTCTTCTGATTTGCTAAAGACTTTTGCTACTGAAAGTATCCTTGAGGACTTAACAAGAAAGTTAGAAATATATGTCATGGGAAACCTGTAAAATATGAGGAGCAATATTAAAACTGTCACATCATTGCATCTGCACATTTAAGCTTTCTAAAGTCTACAGTTATCTGTGTCTGATGAACAAATGCATCACACTCCTAAAAGATCATCTACCATATATGTAACTGTTAGTTTGATAGACTTTCTAGTGAAGGCAAGATGAGGAGAAAGAGGAAACCCTGAATCTTGAAGACAATGATGGATCTTTTTTTGCAGTATGTTCCATCCAAAAGAGAGAATACCAAAGCAAACTCAAACACAAAGTAAATACCTGAGTGCTTTATGGTACTCCAGTTTGTGATTTTTTTATCCCTAATGAGTAAATATGAATATGCACAAATATGAGTAAAAATTTCACGTCAGTCATCAGTATGTTGTTTGAAAACATTGTTAGAAAATGATCTCACTGAGGTGAGATCTCAGTCGAGATGCTCGATATTGTTACTGGTTTAATAAGAGAATAAAACTGATTTGTCAAAATGAATTGGTGGATTTTGAGAGGCAGTGGGGTAGAAATTTTAGTCTCCTAAAAGGGCAAGTATCATTTGCTGCCCACTTAAAGTTACTGTGTGGCATATAAGGACTAGTGAATTATGATAAACCAATGAATACTGCTTAATTATTTAATATTAATTGTGGAATTACACTAAGTTTGGGAATAATACCTTTATTAGCTTTCTCTGCATAAAGCCAAGAAGAAATAACTCTATTAGTATCGCAGTCACTGCTGTTCATTTGTAGCATAGAAAAAAGGTAAAATATACTTCCAACTTTCTTTAATTCCCATCTGTAGCACCCCATTCCCACACAAAGCACCCCATTAATCCCTATTCTGATCCTGGAAGCAGGCTTGGCACCGGGAGTATGATAAGAACAAGAGATTTGTTTTATCATTTATTTAGACTGCAGCTTGCAGTGATCAAGCACAGGGCTCCCCAGCAAGGCGAAAAAAACCCTCCAGTCACCCAACTTGTATATCCTATCCTCTTATCCTGTTTCTTGACCATCCTTTTTGTTGCTCTTCTACCTCCTTTTCTCCTTTCAAATCTCCTCCAAATAAACAACCTGCCCCTAATTACATTTTCTCCCTTGGTCTCAATTTTGCTTCATCTGTACCCAGTCTTGGTAGCTCTGATACCATGACATAGAATCATAGAATCATAGAATCATAGAATCATTAAGGTTGGAAAAGACCTCTAAAGATCATCAAGTCCAACCGTTAACCCAACACCACCATGCCCACTAAACCATGTCCCTAAGCGCCACATCTACACGTCTTTTAAATACTTCCAGGGATGGCGACTCCACCACTTCCCTGGGCAGCCTGTTGCAAGGCCTGACCACTCTTTCAGTAAAGAAGTTTTTCCTAATGTCCAATCTAAACCTCCTTTGGCACAACTTGAGGCCATTTCCTCTCGTCCTATCACTGGTTACTTGGCAGAAGAGACCGACCCCCACCTCGCTACAACCTCCTTTCAGGTAGTTGGAGAGCGCGATGAGGTCTCCCCTCAGCCTCCTCTTCTCCAGGCTAAACAACCCCAGTTCCCTCAGCCGCTCCTCATAAGACTTGTTCTCTAGACCCTTCACCAGCTTCGTTGCCCTTCTCTGGACACGCTCCAGCACCTCAATGTTCTGGATCATCTCTGGATCATGTCATGGATCATCAATGTCATGGATCATCTCTGCCTTTCATGATGTCACAGATGGGGTTTCCAAGGCACTGCTGGCCTTGCAGGACTCTGCTCCCCCAAAGGTTCCAGTGCTTCTCTTCAGCTACCTGTGACATTTGACTTTTTCTCATATGCTTCCCCCTTAGCCACCTGTGCAATCTCTCAGATCCTCACGTTGTTACTTGTCATGTCCAGCAATTTCTCATGTCATGTCTAGTGGTTTTTCTGCCGCTCTAAAAAATTCAAACTGCATTTCAGGAGACACATAGTGTTTACAGTGAATGGAGAACAAATGATTAGTGAATTAGTAAAACTCATACACCTCATTCACTCATAACAGTGGAAGCTGTTTGTGTTTATGTGAGCTTTAAAATTGCTTTCATATTTTGAGCTGGTTAACATAAAAATAAAACAAAATTCATAATGGGTCACAGTCACATTGTTGTGACACTTCATATGATTTACACTGTTGAAGTCACTCCATTCTCTCTCATCCCTGTAGCTCTCATTATTCCACAAAAGCACTGAGCTTTTCTCTGACATGTACCTGAGGTAGGTATCAGCCTGTTGCTGCTGCTACCTTCTTTGCCAACATTTATGAACATAAAGAAACTGTCAGCTGTCACAGCAGATTAATGACAGAATAGTATTTTTTTTTTCTTCTATTATTACTTAATATTTCAATTTGATGTGGCCTTCTTTCCATAATCCTGCAGACAGATGATTTACTATGTTTTTGTTGTTATTTATGTGACTTTTCTGAATGCTCTCTGATATCACAGGTTGATGATGAGAAACACCATTGTCATCTATAGATAAATTAAATACAAAAAAAAGCCTAGTATAAAATGCAAATACTGTGAAAGTTATTATTAGAAATAATACACCATTATCTAACATTTCTTATAATGCATTACAGACCGATAGTGAGAAAGATATTTGGGATATTTCTTCTTCCTGTGTTCAATCAGTTTGCTAAGGTTTTCTACAGGACTTTACCCAAAGAAAAATATGTATTCAGGAAGTGTTGAAGAGTGTTGTTAACAAGAGATCTTTTACTGTTAATATGGCAGTGAGATACTGAGTATTAAGTCTGTCAATAATTGGAAAGAACTGTTTTGTTTCGGTGTCCAGAGGATAGAAGTATTGATTGCTCTTAAAATCTCAAAGCTATTTTTTTTAAGTGGTATGCCTGGTAAAATCCTATGAAGTATTCAGAACTTTTCTGAAGAAACCCACTTTTTTGGAGTGTTTCTGGTAGTTCATAAAAGTGTGGCTTATGTAACAAGTAGGGTAGGTTTTTCCAGGTTTCAAAGGTAAAAAAGTGATGACAAAGTCTGCATATTTTCTGAGAATAAATTATAGAATCATGGAATCATAGAATAATTTAGGTTGGAAAAGACCTTTAAGATCACTGAATCCAACTGCAAACCTAACACTACCAAGTCCACCACTAAACCATGTCCATAAGCACCACATCTACACATCTTTTAAATACCTCCAGGGATGGTGACTCAACCACTTCCCTGGGCAGCCTGTTCCAGCGCTTGACAACCCTTTCGGTGAAGAAATTTTTTCTAATGTCCAATCTAAACCTCCCTCGGTGCAACTTGAGGCCATTTCCTCTCATCCTATCGCTTGTTACTTGGCAGAAGAGACCAACCCCCACCTCGCTACAACCTCCTTTCAGGTAGTTGTAGAGAGTGATAAGGTCTCCCCTCAGCCTCCTCTTCTCCAGGCTAAACAACCCCAGTTCCTTCATCTCCTCCTCATAGGACTTGTTCTCTAGATCCTTCACCAGCTTCATTGCCCTTCTTTGGATGCACTCCAGCACCTCAATGTCCTTCTTGTAGTGAGGGGCCCAAAACTGAACACAGTATTCGAGGTGCGGCCTCACCAGGGCCGAGTACAGGGGCACTATCACTTCCCTACTCCTGCTGGCCACACTATTTCTGATACAATTATATTAGAATTAGATATGTAAAGAAACATTTTAACTATGTAAAGGCATTCCATTGTAAAATGAATAATTATTTACCTATAATCCAAAATATTAAGTGATGTTGGAGGTAGTTCTTTTAAAAACAGGGAAACTGACTATGTTCAGCACTTTGTAAAAAGCTACTGTAATATAATTCTGTATTGGACATTACACATTACAACAGTCTCACAAACACACACACAAACATATATGTATTGATATGATATTATATTATATACACATAATATTGTTGGAGGATTGAGGGTAAAACTGTTGACATCTATCTATTCACTAGAAATATAGATAAGATCCTGACAATCCAAAGCTATGATACCACCCTTATAACTCACTGTCACCTAACTGAAGCTTTATATTAGAATTAGATATGTAAAGAAACATTTTAACTATGTAAAGGCATTCCATTGTAAAATGAATAATTATTTACCTATAATCCAAAATATTAAGTGATGTTGGAGGTAGTTCTTTTAAAAACAGGGAAACTGACTATGTTCAGCACTTTGTAAAAAGCTACTGTAATATAATTCTGTATTGGACATTACACATTACAACAGTCTCACAAACACACACACAAACATATATGTATTGATATGATATTATATTATATACACATAATATTGTTGGAGGATTGAGGGTAAAACTGTTGACATCTATCTATTCACTAGAAATATAGATAAGATCCTGACAATCCAAAGCTATGATACCACCCTTATAACTCACTGTCACCTAACTGAAGCTTCTAAAAACAATTCTCTAAACCATGAAATACAATTCTCTAAAGCCAAACACGCTTATTTTCTTCAACTGAATGCAGATTAAATAAAAGCTAGTAGAACGTACTTATAAATTTTTACCAAGAAATTTTACTCTGCTCTGGTGAGACCCCACCTGGAGTACTGCGTCCAGCTCTGGAGCCCTCAGCACAAGAAAGACATGGACCTGTTGGAGCAGGTCCAGAGGAGGGCCATGAAAATGATCAGGGGGATGAAACACCTCTCCTATGAAGAAAGGCTGAGAGAGTTGGGGTTATTCAGCCTGGAGAAGAGAAGGCTTTGGGGAGACCTTATTGAGGCCTTTCAATGCTTAAAGGGGGCTTATAAGAAAGATGGGGACAAACTTTTTAGCAGGGCCTGTTGCAACACGACAAGGGGGAATGGTTTTAAACTAAAAGAGGGTAGATTCGGACTAGATATAAGGAAATAATTTTTTACAGTGAGGATGGTGAAACACTGGAAGAGGTTGCCCAGAGAGGTGGTAGATGACCCATCCCTGGCAATATTCAAGGTCGGGTTGGATGGGGCTCTGAGCAACCTGATCTAGTGGAAGATGTCCCTGCCCACGACCGGGTTGTTGGACTAGATGACCTTTAAAGGTCCCTTCCAACCCAAACTATCCTATGATTCTATGATTCATTAATCAGAGTGAATAAAAATATTGGAATTTGACACTCAGTTACAAAATTCCTGGATTTCTATAATACATCTGTACTATAGAAAACCACTGCTAAAACAGGCTGTAGCAAAAGGCAAGTTCGTATGGCACATATTTTTCCCAGGGTTTGCTATTAGTTTGGTTTATCTTACCCACCCAAAAAGAAGTGAAGCAACTTGAGAAACACCCATTTCTAAAAACTGACAATTATATGTAGACTGTTTTTTGGGTCTGTATTAACCATTGCCAAAACAGAGTGACCTCACACCTAGTTTACTGATCACCAAACCTGTAGCTCTTCTCTTTTGCTTTTTTTGAAAACATTAAATTCTTTACCAATTTAAGAAAGAAAATGGAAGTCTTATTATAAGCGTACTTGGAAGTAGCGATTACTGGAGTGGAATGAGAATCAGCTGATGAAGTAGAAGCAGGAAAACAAAAAGAGCAGTTGATACAGATTTCTTTAAGCTACATGTGTATTTCAGTATAGAATGAGAGTGGAAGCTGGCTGATGTCAAGATGCGTCTAGAGTATATGATATTCGGTGGCCTTTTGGTCATACAATGAAGGTGGAGATTTCCTTCATCTCAAGATTTATGCTTACGGGTGCCACAGGAGTTGCTGAAGTGTTTTACACAACTTCACATCATCTGTGAGATAATGGCCACATCAGACTAGAATACGTCTTCAGAGTGACACAGCTTAGTAGCAGCAGAACAGAGACACAATCTTTCCATCAAAGCATTGAGAAACGGAAAAAGGCGACCAAACCCACTATGACTTGGAAGTTAGTATCAACAGGATGGAAACACATATCCAAAAGACTGAATGTTTTTCTGTTGCCATCACCAAAAGTGAATGACAATGGAGCTAGTAAGAACAGTGACCTCAACAGATGGCCTTGTTACACAAACTTTCTGTTTGCTGTAGAAGCTAAACAACCTGTGGACAATACAAGTTTTGAAGTATCATAAAGAATGAAGTAAATTCCTATACCTAACCTGAGCCACAGCTTACACTCTGTTTTTTGTGGGTTGTTTTGTTGGTGTTTGGTTTTTTTGGGGGGAAGGGGGTTGGGGGTGTGTGTGTTAATTTTATTTCAAAATATTTTCATGTTTTGTCATGTCAGATCAACTACAAGAGGCTCACCTTCATAAATGAATCATATAGTGCTTAAGAGAGGTGCAGCAAAGAATTCATAATTATGAGGTCATAAAAAACATTCTGCAGCCTCACATGCCTTCAGATACAAGTCGGATAAAATAATCAAGTGGCTTAAGTAATCAGGAAGCTGATTACTAAAATTAATTAAAACACTGCTTAATTTATTTCTCAGCAGCTATCCTTGGCTTTAGAGTTGTTAATATTTTCTTTCCATTCCTCTGCTGCTACTATAGAAAGTATTGGCAGAGGACATATAACTTATTTAATCTGCCTTTCCGATGTTTAACAAAGTGTTGGATTCTGGCATTGCAGCAGATTTCGACTGGTGAAATAAAACAGACTTTTCTTGCACCATCATTAAAGTTCTTTCTGGATATAGAATGGAGTCTCTTCAGGGCTGGCTCTGTGATCAATCTTCAGATTCCCCATGAAATTCTTTATCTATTCTCTGATTTATCCAAATGTACATAAAAACACAATGCCAAAAATTTGGAACAAAACAAGATTGTTATGCTTCTGCTGTCTTTCCATTATTTGAATTCTATACATCTAGCTGTCCCAAAAACAACAGCTTGATATTACACATCAAGATACGACTTAATATATTGTGAATCTGAACTCTTTCTAATTTTGTCTGCTACAGAGGAAACTAGAAGAAACAATATTAACATGAATAAGGACAGGGCTGAACAGTAGGAAGTAAAAATGGATATAGCAAAGGTTAGAGAAGTTTGCTTCTAAACAGAAATGTTGAGGAACTACAGTTCGTATTTTGGATTATGGAAACAACATACGTTCAAACCCTTTGAAAAACAGTCCCATTTAGTTTAGAAATCCTAATTCAAGTTGTTAATCTCTAGAGTCATGGGAGAACTTGAGTGCTGGTTACACTGACATCACTAGTTCCCAGCACTGTATCTTTACATTAGAACCATTAAAATCAAGTCTAAAAATGGTCCAAACCAAGATTCACAAACAGAAAAGAGGCTGAACTGTAACAAACCAATTTTTTTAAAAAAAACAAAACAAAACAACTGTGAGGCCTCTATTATTATAAAGTATTTGCAGGACTCCTCAATCTCATGAATCCCACTTGTTACTTCTAAAGATCATTAGCAAATTCATACCATTTCAATGTTAATTGTTCTCAAAAGGAAATAAATAAAAATGAAAATTCCCTTTTGGAAAATGAGTTTTGGGAAGCGTCCCAGATATAACCAAACAATCAGAAATCCCAGTCACTCCCAGAAGATGTCACAAAGTATACTTCTTGGAAACTATGTAATGGGTATTTCCGATTTCGCATCATTGGCTGTATTGACATAACCAATACAGTAAGTTATATTCAGGTGTGGACGCATTTCAGAAACACTCTACCATATTTCAAAAGCACCTCTTGATACCTGAGGGAGGGTTCAGGGAAGAGACAGGAAAATTAACTTTCATTGTGCTATATGCATTGTAGAAAGAGACACTGAGCTCAATTTACTTTGGAATGAGTTATTACTTTTTCACAATCTATAGACACATGATTAAAAAAGAGATGAGACTTATCTAGTTCAGGTATTACTACATTAAGAGGAACTGAAAAGTTTGGGTATTTGAAACAGAAAAACTGACCAGTAAACAAGCTACTGTTCAAACTAAGTCAGCGCTGAATATCTTTAAAACCCAAGAAATCATGTCAAGGAACTAATGCATTTTCTCAGGCAGAGAAACAGTCTAAGGAAGCTTCAATTGCCCTAGAAATATTTGAATATGCTGGGTCTGTGCTGGACTGTAGCCTGAGAGGCACAAGGATGTATTCAAGAGTTTTTCATGATGGTAATGAATGGTAAACTAATATTGATATAGTTGCAGGTAAAAGCTGCTTAACTCAAGCAGTTTAAATCTAATAAAGGTCAAAGCAGTTTATAGATTTATTAATGATGTGTAATTAATTGGAAATCGTTGACCTATATAATCAGGATAAATATCAACAATACAAGACATAAACCATGACATCAGACACTTAAAAACAAGCAGTTAAAATGCTAGCATTAAGGAATTCATGCCACTATGAAACTAAAGTTGTGCTATGCTGAAAGAGATGACAGAGGTCTTGAATATTTAATTGATACTGAAACAGAGACAGTAAGGAATAAACCTGAGATAGAAGATACTCTGTTTAGCTTACACACCTCGCTTGCCCTAAAATTGTAGGAACTTTGTCAAAAACCCCAAGCGTTTATATTCCATAACTAGTTAATGGAAAAAGAATAGTGCTATTAAAAGGTGCTATTATCAAGGCCAGGTTGGATGGGGCTTTGAGCAACCTGGTCTAGTGGAAGGTGGCCCTGCCCATGGCAGGGGGGGTGGGACTAGATGATCTTTAAGGTCCTTTCCAACCCAAACCATTCTATGATTCTGTGTTTCTATGAAAAGCCTTTGTAGAGGGATTCTGGCCCACAAAGTTCAGATATTCAGATAAAGTAGACAGGATAGCCCTTTGGACCTCTTTAAAGTCACCCAACTCTCTTCCCATTGAATATGTGATATAAAAGCCATTAGGTACATAACTTTAGGAAAAAAAACTGGAAGTCTAAATTAGGCAGTGTACATCAATTCCCATCAAACAACTTATTATGTAAGATTATTAGGATAACCTTTTAGATTATATTCCTGGTTGTGCTTTCTTGGATTTTATTTTTCCTGGGAGTAAGGAAAGAATTGCTAACAAATAGAAGAATCCAGTTAAATGAGAATTAATTCATTATAATATCATGATCAATTTCTATGTCTAATCGAAGCAGATGATCACAGTGGTGCCTTTTAGTCTTGTAAATTGATAAACTAACATACTTTTAGGGAAATTCAGAATAGCTATAAGGTTAAGGGCATGAATAGCTGATTTGTATGACTGATACCCCACTTTGTTTTATGATAATAGATTTAGATATACATGCCAGTATGTAATGGAAAGTAATATCCATTTGAAAATCTCCTTTTATAGCTTACATATATATTTCTTTCTCTGTAAAGAAATTCCTGAAAAGCCTAACAGAACAATAAACAGATGCTCTTTCTTAGCATGCCAATTTCTTGTATATTTTTTGTCAAGTACATATCCCCATACCAATAGAATTACTCAAAACCAGCCCCTCAGAATCCAACCTACACAATATAAAATATAACTTTAGTTCCAAAGAATAGTTTCTATTGCATGCATTTGGTATTCAGCAAAATCTGCCCTACTGTATAACTTCATTCTACCTAAAAATCTGCTCTGTATTATACAAGAATTTCATATTTCCACATTTGGATAAACACTAAATAAATTAAATTCAATTAAGATATAAAATGGGTTTACACAATTTAAGTAAAATTTAGATACATATTTAACAGAACAGTCCAAATATTTCTTATAAAATACAGGTATGCAATGTTCACTAGAAACAACATCAAGTTTTTTTCACATAAGGCTATTGCACATTTTACAAAATGTGTGAGCATGACTCTCTTGTTCTGTGGCATTTGAGGTTCAAAAAATAGAGGTAGGCTGGACACATATGAAGAAAGAGGTCTTCATGTGACCTGTCATCAGCAGCAAGCTTCTGTTGCCTTACCGTGATTACTTTTTTGGCTATGTGGCTTGGCCTTTAGCCTTCCCTCTAGAAAGGCAGAGCTAATACGTGGCATAACTGCCAAGTAACTCATGTGCTCTGGGCTTTCTCAAACAAGTATGCACCAAGTGGTCCATATCCGTAGATATTTTCAGAACATGCATATCACAAGCAATACTGAGGTTCATTTCAAAGATTATTTTTGGCATTCTTAAGCTTATTTGAAAATACGCATAGAGATATCTTTTCTTAAAAGTACTTAAAAGAACTTAGCCAGAAAAAAATGTGAAGCCAGGATTCTTTCCAAACCAATGAAGGCAGGGGGGAATTAAAAGAAGATTTTACTGCCAACCTAAAAAATACAGTCAGGAGGAGGAAGATGAAAATCTCATTTTCCGGTTGAAGGTGGATGAGAATGTATATCTTACTGGAAATGAAGGAGGAAAAAAAAACGAAAAAACAAAATGGCCTTCATTGTGTTATCTAGTTCTTAGGTTTGGATTTGAAAAACTTCCAACCAAGAAATGCCTATGTTTAAGGTTTCTCATCATCTAGACAGATTCTTGAACCTTTGCACTATGCAAAGAATATTTTCTGCTGCTTTTTTTGAAAGAAAAGATTGGGTTAGTCATCTGTTGCTATAGATACAACTTAGTCACGTAAATGTAGGAAGCCTGTAGATTCCTAACCACTCAAAGATGCTTTGTTCAGGCTGTATCGGGCTACCAAAGTCTTCATGACAGTCAGAATTTCAGATGCATGCCTCATTTAGTTTCAATGTTTCCTATTTTTCCTTTTGCTTATTCACTTTGGAGACTTAGACATCTAAATAATTATTGTGAATTCTACCCTTAAAAAAATTAACACCAATTATTAAATTTGTTATACACCAGTTGAAAACACTTTTTGTGTGGCCTGCTTTCCTTTGGCTTCAGATCTCAAAGGTGATTCTACCTAACCGGGGTTTCTTGGTATACAGAATAATGCCTACAATACTGAATTAAATAACCTGACATTTAAATATTTACCTATTGTACTGTTCTGCAAGCTAGTTAACATTTCTGATGTTCTATTGGGGGTAAATTATTTTCAGTCCATGTTTCTGCAAGTATTTCTTGGGAAAGATATACCTACTTGAGAAACTCATCTCTGTAGTTTTAATTACTTCTGTACTTTACACTTAGTTGTTGACTTCTGTTTATAATGTAATGTAAGTAAGGCACAAGACTGTCAGCTAGCATTGCAACAACTTGCATGTTCATCCTGAGGTAAGTAAGTGTTAAAGTTTGCCATTATAAGTGGTAGTTGCAATGTTACAGCAGTTATGCTATAACTGTACAGTTAGAAAATCATCAGGAGAAAGTACATTCTACGTTTGGCTAGTAGGCAATATATCGGCTTTTGCCAACCTGGGGTAATGTGGTGATTAGAAAATTTCTTTGGAGTGCGACAGAGCCAGACTTTGGTCTGCGATCAGCCAACTCTATTTCTATTCCAAGAACCTATTTCAACCCATTACAACGTATTTCCAAGTTAATAATGTCATCCCGGGTCCATTGGGGTGGAAATCAGCTCATATATTAAGGCATTTAAATGGAGATTTCTAAATGCATGTGCCAGCATCCAACTAGATATTTGATTGAATTTCCTAGATATAGATATCTAGTGCAGTCTGCAATGTCTTAAGACATCCAAGAAATCCACAGAAGGCTGGCAAATATGACAGTGGTAGTCTTGTACACTTTTGGAATGCAGGTGGACGCTCAGCAGATGTGCTGGATATCTCAAATGAAGCTGGAAAACTGTGTTAGATAACAATCACACATAAATTTCTACCTTAGAATAAGCTGAATAACATTCTGTGCTCCATCACCTGTGCTCAGTGGTAATCTGCTCATCTGAACCCTACACATATTTTCTCCACTATACAAGCTTAAACACCTACTTGTGCAAAGACCTTATATTTAAACACCTACAATTAGATGTGATTTTTTAACCCACCTATCTTGATAGACATGTAGTCTTTCCTGGTTCATTTTGAAACTTCCTGTGTTCATCCCTACACAGAAAAAGTGTTTGAAATATAGCTCTGTAGTTAACAATATCATAGTGATTCCATTCTAAATACTTACATTTTTCTTCTATTACTTCTGTGAAAATAAAAGAAAAAGAGAAAAATTTGAAGTAATTTTTCCCATATCTGTTAACACATAAAATTTTATTTGCTATAAAATGTCATTTGTCATAAAATTTTAGTTCTAATTTGTCCTTGAGTAGCCTATAAATGGTGTCTATTTTTCTTATATTTCTTTTGGTTAGTGCAGTAGAATTAGATAACATCCTCTCAATATCAAACAGTAATAGGTACATAATCTTCCAGATTATTCAGACCCTACACTATCTAAAATATAATGTATTGATTGGTTACCTACAAAAAAAATGTTCCATATTATTACTAGAAAATATGCTAGATTGATTTGTGTGTTCTATCATTTTATAAAATAACAGCAAAACCAAGGTGCTGCATTGAAAACATTTTCAATAAACTATCTGGTTTTCCCATTATTTTAGCAACAATAGTTATGGATATGAAAGCTGATGTTTGAATTTTATTTTACAAAAAAAAAAAGTTGCAATCTAGCACCCAATTTATGAAATGTTGTCCTTATCTTTTCATTATTTGTATTTGAAGTACTAGAACATAATGCAGTGGTGGAAACTATATACTACTGTAGCAGGTAATACATTTTAAAGAGTTCTCAAAAAGTTCATCCATTTTAAAGGGCAGCATATTCACAAGCTGAATCAAAGTTCTTGTGCTGTTCTGTCTGAAGGTTATCTCATTAGGAATTGAAAATTCTCCATTCAGGCACATTTTGTTTATTTTCCTGTAACTTCATTTTAATTCCCTCTTTTCTCTTTCCTCAGCATTGGTAAAGGATAAGATGTAGGCTGTTGCTAGTCAGAGACATAAATAAAAGTCAAGAGAGGCCAAAGATAACTTTCATAAGGCTAACTTGATTTATTCCATACAGACATTTTTCCATATGCTTTATTCTATGTTTGCTCTTTTCTTGTACTTGCTTTCCATATGGCAGTCCCTCCTCCCAAAACCTGTTCCCCTCTTTCAGTAGCATCCAAAATTTTTGAAGAATGAATGAAAATGTGGGTCTGCAGTTAAGATATTTGTAATTATGAGGTTGTGAGAACTGGAACTGATGATGAAATTGCTTATTTCACAGCCTAAATAATAATAAAAGAGATGCTTTAAATTTATTCCCATTCAGGTAATACATCAGATTACAATCTTCTTCATTCAAAGTGTTCAAGTATATGGACAACATCAAAATGCAGTTTGAAAAAGAAAGTTCATTTGTGGTCGTAAATGAACCACAGGGACAGATACAGAAAACAAAAACATCCAGAAATACATACTTGTATCCATCACTAAATCTAGTATGGCTCTCTTTTATCAGGTTGTAAGATGGCTATCATCCTCTTTGAATATCAAGTCCTTTACTTATTGCTTCACTTTCTGAAATTCCTGTTAGATTTACTACTGCAACTTCCTTGTGTTGTATTTTCTGATCTTGCATCAGCCTGTTATTCTGCCTCAAAGACTGCAAAATCTCAGCATGACATCCTTACATGTATATCATACCAATCATCTCAGATATTTTACATCATGACACGTACACCTGCAATGTTCTTGTCCTACTTTGTGATCATACTATTCATCCCATTTTTCCTTCTTCTGCTTCTAGTTTCTTTTGCTTATACCAAAATTCTTTTGGTTTTAATTTGTCATTATTATTTATTCCACAGGATATTTGAAGTGTTTGTATACCAATATTGTGTCATCAGATTTGTATTATGGCTTATAACATCAACATTTGTCTTTTATGAGAAATAAAACATTTTTTTGAACGTTACTTTGTAGGATTTTTTTTTTTTTTTTAAAGTTGTTCCCAAATACAACTTGAGATGCTTAGTCTTGTTTTTATAAAAATTTATTCAGATGAACAATACTGCATTCTTCCACATTAAACCACCTCTGTCGAAGTCTTCTTTCAAAAGCCATATGCTTGAATGTTTTTATGCTTCTAAGATTTCAGTAGAGTAATTTACAGTAGAGTAATTTTGTCCAAAGTACATCTCTTTTTTTTTCTTCTTTTTTCTTTTTTTCTTTCTCGGTGATTGTTTGGTTTTGGGGTTTTTTGTTTGTTTATTTGTTTGGGGTTTTTTGTTATTGAACTTTTGTAGGTAAATAAGCAATAAGTAAATAATAAGTAAATAAGTAAATAATTTGTCTTCTATGCTTCCAATACAATTTTTAAATTATGGATGTTTACAGTAAAATGTTTCACTCAATAGTAATGGTTCATATTAAGATGAAGAACTAATGGCACTGTCTCAATAAGACTTTTTCTTATGAACTGTTGAACTAAATAGTCCTTGCAAGAAGCTGTTTCTATATTTTCTTTCTATATCTCAGGCATGTTTTTCCAGCTAATATGAAATCAACAGTAGATGGCATTTGTGTTAGAGGTACAATGTTCCCTTGAAAATCAGGTGTGTTATTATAAGGTTGGCCTTGGTAGTAAGCATCCTGTTCTCTGCTTTCCCTCTTGGTCTGGCAGTGCTCTCAGGTGTCATATGTATTGTTTCTGCTCAAGTGCTAATTCTGTCTCTCAAGACTCTTTTACTGATTTCCTGTCCTTTTACACTTTTCAAGTACCTCTTTCCTTTAACTGATAATTCACGGTTTCTTAGAAGTGCAGTCACAGTTAAATCACTTCAGTTTTAATTAAATAGAGACACAATGTTTAGACAGTATGCTTTAAGAGATAAAAATAAAATTTAAAAAAAAAAAAAATCTATTTTGAAGTCATTTAAGATGCCACTTCCTCTGTTGGGTTACTTGGTTCATCATCTGAATCTGAAAAGACAATTGATCAAATATCCCAATTCCCTTTTTTGCTTTTCTTTAAGTAAATACTATCTTTTGAAAACAGTCCACTCCAGCAGCCACAAAACTTGTCAGCTGGCAGTTATCCCAACAAGTTATTTCCACATTGGCAACAACTCTGACAGCAGAGGGTTCCTTATAATTACCAGTCACTGTGTGGCTGGAGCAACTTAGAGCTCTAAAAGACCTGGCAAACAGAACCAGGAAAAAAAAAAAAAAACCTGGGGAGTGACTAGAAAACAGCTAGCTCAATACTAGTTTTGGTGCAAATGTACTAACTTGGAACTGGAAAAATAATCACGTATATTTTTGAGGCTTAAAATAAATGGCATTCATTCTACCCACACAGTGTGTTTATGTACAGATTGTATTTGGTAGGAATAAAAAGTCACTTCAAGATGACAATTCATCCCACGTATTTCAGGATGGAATGAATTGCCTTGAAGAAACAAATCATGCCTATCTTTCCCATTTAGTATAAGGTAAACTAGACAAACGCCTTAGATTATATCCCTACTTCTTAATGACAAAAGTTTAGGTAAGATGAATTCTACATGAATTCCACAATGTGAGTAAAATTCTGGAGAACTCTGAAATATCACATGAAAGTACTTTTTGCCATGAATGTCAATGATTGTAAATCAAGAGCAGCAGGCACAAAGGTGTCCTTCATTTGCTATAAAATCTAAAGATTCCCTTCCTCTGTCTGGTTTGAATAAACAATACTTTTTCTTCAAATTTCTACATTTTTAAATTTATTTATGAACACATGAACACTATTAAAATACTACATTTGATTCCTAGACAGGTGACATCATTAGAAATACTTCAGTGAGCACTATTTTCAGAATCTTTTGTGGTGGAGTAAATATAATGTGGAAACAGAGAGTATATGTTTGACATTCAAAATCTTAAGATTAAAAGAAACAAAAAAAAAACCTAATTGCAATGAACTGTGATAACAAACTAAACACACCCACCCACCCCTCTTTGTCTTCTGGATTGTGAGCCTTCTGTGAACTGAAATTACTTTGGAGATACAGCCAGGAATGCTAGAATACTACTTTTTAAAGACAAACAAACAATGTAACCTGAAAATTACCTCTAAAAGCATATGAATGCAGCAGGTGTGACTACAGGTGAAAAAGAGTAAAAACAAACAAACAAAACAAGTTCAAAATATCTTGAGGTTTAATATTATGAGATTGGCCACAGTAATCACTTTCTTCTAGCAAGAAATAAATTAAATTAATGAAACAGCTGCATACTATAGTTATTCCTTATAGTATCAGAAAAGATAAACTTTGTGAAACGTATCTTTGGGATAAAATCAGCGGTCTTTCCTATACTAGCTGTATTTATTCCTCTGACTATAACAAATTCTAGTTCAGGCCTTCAATAAACCACATGATGTATGTTAAGAAGAATCATTATCTGAATGACTTGCTAATTGAATAAACTATTTTTTTTCAGGTATAAAGCATTCTATTTCATATAGGATCAATCACATTGCTCATATTCAATAGTTGCAGTGTCGTTTTCCTGTTATAAAATGAATAATACTACTCAATTTCTGGTCCTCTTTAATTATTCAGACCTTAAGAATAAATTATATTATGCATTATTCTTGAAGTAATATGAAGGAATAATTGACTGACACTGACATAATAGAATGCCATCAATATTTTAATTTTAAATAGAATTATGCTTCACATTACATTCATCACTTGAAACATACGAGGATAATTCTTAAATTAGTTTAAATAAAAATGGATCATGCTAACTTTCATGTATAAGGGACACTTCCAAATAACCAGCTTTGTTTTTGTTTTCTATCTACCTGTCTACACCTGGAAGATTGAGAAGTCCACATGTGGGGAAATTTAAGCATACATAAAACCTCTCACTCACTCCTTGCACCATCATATGTAACGGCATGCCAGAAGTAGAAGTAAGAACTTGCTTCACTTAGCAAATTTCTGCTGATACACCATCTTTTGGGAAGAGAGCTGCTTCAAACTCTGTTGAGGAAAACATTGACACAAAAATGCGATCTGGGCATAATAATTGACTGCCTGGTGAATTCCCATCTCTTTCTCATTAGGTATCTCTTTCTTGCTTGATGAGGTAGTGGAATGATGTATCTCTTACTCATGATGAAACTTTGAATTTTAACCTTTATTCAGGTTTAGGTATGTCTCTAAATTTGCCAATATTGTCCAGGTACTTTCTGCCCTAAATGAATACTGCAGAGTTTGAGCAAAGCATTTCAGCATTTGACATATTTTTCTCTTGGTGGGACAGGGATTGTCTTCAGTCCTTAGCATGTCTTTCATAAGGTGGTTTGTTGCTGAATTTTGTCATTCACATGATCTCAAGACAGAAGGATTCTTTTGTTCCTTTTGAGGGATATCTTCATTGGTGTTTCTTTTTAAGCTTTACTGAAATACTACTTAGTTTCTGTGAAGAAAATAAATTTAAACTTCATCTGACATAGATCTGTTTTCTTCATTTCTTGGCTGAGCTTCTCCTGTGTCTTGAGTAATTTATAAACTTTTGGTGAATCTGAAAGCAAAGTGAAATGACAAAAACTTGGCTTGCATGAATGATAGGAAAACAAAATGGTCTATAATCATTCTATAGATTTGTCTTAGAGTAGTTTTTTACCGTCTTCTTTTTATGTCCATGTCACAAGTGAATTTTAACTGGATCAGGTATTTCTGAAGATACTTTAAAAATGCTCTCCTATTGTTTGCAGCCTTGTTTTTTAAGATTATGTCAGATTTACTTAGTAAAATGCTTTCCACTATGTGGTGGGTTAGTCTTGGCTAACAGCCAAACTCATGCCCAGCTGCTCAGTCACTCCCCCTCCTTCAGTGAGACGGGAGATTAGAGGAAAAAAGCAGG
>NW_009197079.1:30531-54176 GCF_000690835.1 Fulmarus glacialis
TTGCTTATTATGCTGGGCGTAGGTTGCTGGGTCTGTCAGTGAGGGGGGCTGCAGAGGTGGTCTCTGCAACAAAAAGTTCAGGGGCTGCTCTGTGCTGGACACAGTCAGTTCCAGCCTTCTCTGCAACAGACCCACTCCAGACAAAGCTGAGCCCATCAATGAAGCCTCTGAGAAAACATATCTAAGAAAGGCTAAAACACCACACAGAAAGTATAAGGAGTGAGGAAAAAAAGTGTGAGAAACAATCCTGCATCAGAGAAGAAGGAGGGGGAGGATGTGCTCCAGGTGCTGGAGCAGATATTCTCTGACAGCCCATGGATAGAGAGGACCCACACTGTAGCAGGGGAAAAGTGTGAAGGAGGAAGGAGCAGTAGAGATGAACTTTTATGAACTGACTGTAACACCCCATTTTGTGTCCCCCAGTGCTGCTGGGGGAGACAGAGGAGTCAGGAATGAAGGAGTGAAGCTGAGACTGGAAAAAGGAGGTGGGGGGAGAAGGTGATGTTTTAATTTCTCTTTGTTTGTCACCATCCAACTCTATTTTAATTGGCAATAAATTGAATTAATTTTCCCCAAGTCTAGTCTATGCTGCCCATGATTGTAATTGGTAAGTGACCTCCTTGCCTTTAGCTTGACCCATGAGCTTCTTCATCTTTCCCTGTTATCCTGTTGAGAAGGAGGAGTGAGAGAGCAGCCAGATGGGTGCACTGTCCATCTGAAGAGTTTTTCCCCTTTCTGAAATATGTTTTTTCAGAGGTACCACCGTCGTAGCTGCGGGGCTCAGCTGTGCCCTGCAGTGGGTCCGTTGGAGCCGTCTGGAACCGTCCATGTCTGATACGGGGCAGCCCCAGCCTCTCCTCACAGAGGCCACCCTAAAGCCTCCCTGCTTCCAACACCTAGGCACCTGCACCCAATAAACACTATGACAGTTGTGCAGTTGAGAATAAGAGAAATAAGTAGGTGTATTGTTAATGCAGACATTTTACAACACTCATTGTCCCAGTTTTTCTAGAGGTAAATTTTCCATTTTGGGGGTAGAATTGTGTCTGTATTATTGTAGAAGTTAAATATAGATTAGTCCATTCACATTAGTGCCTGGGTGAACTGCATGTTGGTTAACAGCTAATATTTGAATGTTTTAAAAGACTGATGCAGAATTTTGCACAAGAGACTTGCTGGTTTTCAGGTTCACCAGTGTTGTCCACTACTCTTAAACTGATTAGATGCTTTCCCCAATGATTTTCTTTCTATTTGCTTGGATATGATGAAACAGGGTTTATATGTAAGGTACAGTAAGAAAAAAAGAAAATGGGAAATGAAAAAAAAAACAAACTGTCTCATTGTTTTCTTCAGAGACTTCAAAACTGGATAAATATTAGTTGCAATACAAACTCCACAATTACATTCTGATTACAATTAGGTATCACTTTGAAAAATGTTAATTAAAAACTTGTTAAATAAATAAATAAATAAAGTCTTTGGTTTGGAAACATTGCTAGAATTATTTCATTTTACTTTATCATTTTGGCCCAGATTTAATGGGGATTTCTATTCACCTTTATTTAATTTATAACATAGTTTTGTTTTGTTTTTCTATTTCATTTAAAGTCAGTACTGAAAAAGATCAATTTCTTTGTAGTTTGTCACATGTTATCCATGGTGATAATCCAGTAGTCAGAAACATGTAGCTGTTTGAAGTCTGTCGATTTTATTTGTTAAGCAGAAGAACAAATGACATCTTCAATGAAAAAAAAAATCGTAAGCAACAGTTTTTGGAGAAGGGTTTACCATTATCACGTACTCTATGGTTCTGACCTAGCTGCTGCATGAGATAGATAGTAACTATTTAATTCCACCTGGTTCCATGCTGTATGCTTTACTTTCTCCACCAATTCCCATTTTGCAAAAGAAACAAGAAATAAAAAAGCACGTTGTTTCACTATCAAGGAAAAGCAAAGTGGCTTTTTCTGCTGCTGCAAGTTTAGTTTGCTGTGTCATCATTCCTCATAGTGACTGAGAGATGTTAGTGGAACTAGGACACTGACACATGTAGCTGCTTATAAGAAGCATTTTTCTGAGGCATTTTAGAAGAAAAAAAAGCAAGAAAGGAAGAGTTCTAGCTTCACCAGATGAAAAGCTGATATTCTACATCTTTGAACTCCAAGAATTGAAGTAAGTGAAATGAGGAAATTTCACCCAGCAACAGAACATTCTGATGAAGACTATTATTTTAATTAATAACAGTCAAATAATATTAATGGTTGTAAAAATATCTTTGGTGAGGGAAATAGCATACCCACATTTAGTCTAGAATTATGCCACTTTTCTTCTGTTAGCCATAATGTTAACAGCCCTCAGTTTAGAGTCCATCAGCTCATTCTTGAGGAAATTCAATTTGCTCGTCTACGTGTTAGGTGGAAAAAAGAGCTATGAGAGAAAGGCAAAAACAAATAAAGAAGATGGGAAAAGATGTTTCCTTTTACACTGCATTCACTTTGTCAGAATCTTCTTTATTAGTAGCTAAAGAACGATGTGTAAGCATGACCACTAATTCTCCCATCTTGTCTTCTTTATTAGTTCTGTATTTGGAGACTTTCTCTATTACAGTGGTTTGCTGTAGAATTTTAATCACCTAAATGAAATAGAATTTGTTTACCGTGATTTATGTTATCTTACCAAAGGTATCTTAAATGCAAGAAAACCAGACAATTTTAGATGCCAGAGTCTTTTTGTTGTACCCTAGCTAAGAAGAAAAATTCAATTTGATGTCAACCCTTAGTCCCAAGGTAATAAGAATTTCCCCTGAAGATGTATTCTAAATGATGTGGTGAATTGTCTTATGTTAAGTTGCATTAACTAGTTAAATAAAAAGTTTAAAAGTTCAGGCTAGATAATTACGTGCAATTTCAAGGCCTTTTCTGTGTTTAAAAGGCTAGACAATAATAGGTTTTATTATACTATCAGAGGAACACAGTATTTTATAAGAAGTAGGAGTCTAATTTAAACAACTTTGTAACTTTTCAAAGAATCCAGTGGTTGTATTTCATTTATACAGTTGGGAAAAGATCCTTCAGGAGTCTTATTTTGTCAGAACACATTTTTTACTACCATAAATAGATTATTGTCTATCTTAATTTAAAAATATTTCAGTTTGCTGCCACTGAAACGATTGAGGAAATTTATCAAAATCTTGCTGTGCAGAAGTAAAACAAAAGACACATTTTCTTCACTGTAGATTTCTTTCGATTGGACTTTGCTCAAAGGACACTGTTACATTCAGTTTGCTCTGTATGTAAGACTGAAGACAAAACTAAGAATCTGCAAAATCCAGCAGCTTTGAGTCATTTTCTCCTTGGCAGTGAGCAAGTAGATCTTTCTATTTACTTACATACTCATCCTTTTTGCATTTTGCTTCCATGACCTTTTCTCTCAACTCAACAATGTTTTCCTCTGTCAGTCCAAAATTGTTTTATTAGCTGAATTAATGAAGTACTAATCATCCTTCTTACAAGAATTAAAACTCTTATAATTTGTATTAAATTATTTTATTTCAACTGAACTAAAATTTTCAGCTGTACTGGAGATGAAAAACCAGGAGCAAAGCTACAACTACACTTTAAATGAGAGGATATATATTGTGGGAAAAATTGTCATGTGCTATTAAGAAAGAATATCCTTGTTAAGGATGGTGCCTGTAGTGAATTATTCCGCATTTGGGTTTGGGTTTAGTATCCCCTTCCTTCATCTCATCTGACTATGATATACTGCCCCTACATCAGCTGGCCAACTTGTTTCTGTACCCACATCTGAACTGGATTGGGGAACTGAACCAGCCAAAAAAAAAAAAAAAAAAAAAAAAAAAAAAAAAAGAATAAAACCACAAAAACCAAATGATTAGATTTTGACAGATTTGACAGTTATGATCTAGTTCGTTATGTGTTTGCACAAAAAATTTTGCTGGAAAAGTGGAAGATGCGTTAAAAGGGCAAGAATAAGCAGCCAGTAAAACCCAAAAGGCTTCGGTCCTTGAAATCAGTGTTACCCCCCCAAAGACCTTCATGTGGAGCTGTACCATCAATACAGGCATTGCCTGTATTCCCTTTTACTTACATTTCCTCCTAACATCTTGCTATTCTACTTCCTGTTTTCTTCACGAGCCCAGAGGATAATGACTTAACACTACTCTCTTTGCTAACATCCTTTTTGTTCTAAATGCACTTTCTGTTTAAATGGTTGAATTTACAACACAATTTGAACTTGAAACACTTACTTCCAATCTGTAATCAGCTTGATTTACTGCTTCTGTTTCAGATCTGGAGAGGAACTTTTGTGTTGGCAGCTGATCTATTTTTCTGGACTATATCCATCTAATAAAATTAGAATTTCTTCCTACTCATGAAAGAAAAAATCTCTTTCCAGAATTTCTATACTCAGAGGCAGATGAGGAGTTTCTGAAGTAAAAAGTATTTCTTGTTTAGTAATTTGATCAACTCAACAGAAAGATAACATTTAGCTCTTGCTAACAGTAAATATTTAAGAAACAAGTAAAAAATATACAAAATATACAGCATATCCTGTATAGCTATAATTGAAATAAAGTCAATCATAAAGTTGGGACTGATTTCAGTAACCTAATTTTGTGTGTACATATATATACACACTTTAAAATATAGTCATACATATATATACACAGTCTAAGATATATATGTACATATAAGAATTATTTTAACTATATTATTTCACATGCACAATCTTTCAGAGAGTATTTTTTCTTCTTTGAAGTAATAAACAGTCATTCTCTTGTACAGCGAGTCCATCCTGCAAGGGTTCTATTGTTACAAATTTTATTTTTAAAATGATGACTAGAAAATTAATTAAGAATGGCTAATATTTTTACACATAATTATCTATCTGGTACTAAATATACTGTTCGATGAAAGTTATTTTCTCAACTTGATGTCAGGTCTTGAGCACTCTAGTGATTTTTACACTTACGGCTTGTGTGTGTGTGTGTGTGCGCACACGCATGAACATCTGCATGACAACATAGAGCTTTTACTGTTCCCTAAAACTTAGAACTGCTTCCAATTTTATAATTATGATTTATTTAAAATGATCTATATCACAGAGGGGTCTAAGATTTACCCTAAAATTACAAATGCATCTTCTATTTTCTTCTGTATTTTCATTCATTAACAATAAGAAGTGGTCAGAGACCTAGAAAAGTTCTGAAAAGATCTCCGGGAGCTAATAGGACATCAGTGTTATGCTATGGATCATTGTGCTCCATACTTATGATAAGCCTATTCCAAATAAAATAGGCTGATGTTCAATAACCTTAAACTTAAGATCCTTTTCTTTAGCTCTCTTTTAATTCTGTACTTTCTGGACTAATTCCTAACACTTTCCTGTTCACCTTCTGTGGTACTGTAACATTTGAATGGGAGAAAAAAAAAGCGGATCTGAAATACTTACTAGAAAAGTTATTGTCATTCTAGCAAAGCGATTAAAAAAAGTCCTAAGTAAAACTGCTTCAGGTACTTTGCTTATTAAATAATAACTGGCAGATAAATGCACAGTACTGTTCTCAGACTCATTCAAGTTGTAAGTCTATTCAATAGAACAGATAAGAACAAGAAGTGATTAATGCATATATTCTAATATATTAAAAGAAATATGGTTACATGCATAAATTCTCCATCCAGTTTCTGCATTTTCTACCTACCACAGCATCCTCCCAAACAGAGACATCTAATCTTAACAAAGAACATAATTTATCAGAGTAATACAAGGCAACATAACATTTCATAACAAAAGCCTTCAAGCAACAAGAACTCCTAAGAGTAATATACTTTTGTTAGGTTTTGTATTCAAACACCACCTCCAAAATCTAAATGAACACTGAGAAGTAGTCTTATTAAATGCAATTTACCTGAAATGAACTAATTTTTCCCATGTTGCCTTAATTTTGTGGGTTTTGTCCAGTTCATAATTCATGTTTTCAAACTGCTTTTCAGTATGTTTCTAAAGAATACCACACACTTTACATGTTAGTATAGAACATTTCCTCGATGACCTACCACCTAGAGCTAAATGTATGTTTTCTTTACACTCTTGAAACAACTTTTTTTTTTTTTTTTTTCAAAGACTCAAAATTATTTGTATAAATACTGGGGCACATTATTCTGTCTTTAAATTGTGTGACTAATAGGAATAGTGTCAATGAATATAATAAACTGTAGGTCCCTAAAATTGTTATCAAAGTTAAATATAGATTCTGTCATGCTTAACTGAGGATAAGAGAGATGAAACACAGCCTTTTGGGGAGACTATTTCACAATCAACAGTATATTTGCTTACTGAAAAGTCATTCTTTACCTAAGGAATTATAAAAAAATATACTTTGCAGGTATATTTTTGCACCAAAATCTAAAATTTATGGTTTCCTTATGTACATACTAGGTTTACCACATAATTTTGATATGTTAAGTCTCTACTATTCACAAAATAATAAAAAGAAAACCATTTAACAACTCTGGAAAGTCACTCTTCAATAAGGGAGTTCAGACATTTTAGTGCTGTGGTCTCAGTCATCGTAGAAAGGTCACCCCAGATGGTGCAGATGATGCACATGGCAAACAGGAAGGCAGGCAGAAAGCCAGTTTGAAGATAAGAGAAATAACACCTCATTGATAAGTCTGAGTGGTGTAAAAAAGAATACCTTAAAAAATTATTATGCTAGACCATTGCATATCAAAACTACCTCCTGGTAGACTGCTTTCTTATTTGGGCTATAGGAGATATGTTAGTTCAGAGAAGGCTTTACACAAAGGTTAGAAAGAAGGGAAATGCAGCAGCATTACTACAAACTGCCAATGACTGGAGATATTGGCTGAGTGAGATATCACAGGGTAATAATGGTCAGGGTGAAAATATAACAGCTGTGTTTTGCTTTGGATGGAGGAGGATCTGAAATGTAAATATATAAATATTACTCACTACGTTTCTGTTAAACTCTGATGTGAATTATACAGGTGCCCTAGAGCCCTATAACCATCTGGGTACTATGTTAGCTTGACAGGCTATGGACAGAAACAGTCCTGCCAAGAAAAATAACTGAAAGCAATCTGTGTTTCACCAGCCTGAAAAAATAGCATAGCTTACTTTTCAAGTGCAATCCTCAGTTCATTATAACACTCTGTCACTTAATAATATTATCTGGCTCCATGTAAACCAACCAATTAAAGAAACTAGTTAGCAGCCCTGTGTACATCCGCTTCAGGCAGTAATTTGTCCTAGAAATCAGATAGAAACTGATGTAAACTGATATTGCACAACTGCATCTCCTCCACTGATTATTCTTTCTATTCCCCATCCCCTGTCTCTAAAGATCAGGTGCAGCATGGTCATCATTTTTATTTTCCCTTTGACTCAAATGCACCTCTTCTAAATTGTTTTCATTTTCAGGAATGGAATATGTGCCTTAAGGCTGTCAGCTTAATTCTTGCCTGGTATAAACTGCCATAGTTACACCAATTAAAGCTTGCTCCTCTGTCTTTCTCTTGCCTCTCTGTACATGATTATTTGCTGTTATGACCCTTCTGTCATTTAATTTCTGCTATGATGAAATCCAAGTATCTCTTTCTGAAGGGCATGTCCTTCTCTGCAAGCAACACAAGCTCAAGTGTTTTGGGCCCTGCAATGAGGTACACCATTATTAATTACACTTTATATAATCCTGTCTGTGTCTTGATCCTTATGAACATTCAGGAAAATTAAGTCCCTGCCTAAAAATATTTTTTTAATATAAATCTTACACATATTTCAGAAAAGCATATCTGTCTTTACAGAGGGGACAGAGGCAGCCCACTGAAAAGACAATGATCAGACATCTTTCAGAATCATTGCTAATTCCACCATGTACAAATAAAAGCATTACATTTTTCTTGGAGATTATTTAAATAAGAAATGTGAACCTCGGCAATTTAATAGCAAATGTGTACATTTTCAGGGTCCCCTTTGACTATTTTTAGCATTTTCACTGCAAGTTTTCGTCATGTTTCAATAGGAATTTTGGGTCCTAAAGACTTGAGAGTATCTCTGTATTATGTAATAAAGTCCCCACTCTCCTGCTAAATTAAGTCAATATGAATTATTCCAGTTCATTCTGTAGATCAAGCCCAAGGCTCTGTTTATTCATGTTTCTGAAAATTAGATGCAATTTATAACAATGCCATTCTTTTTATCTTGTCAAAGTTCCTTTTTTATATCCACTGCATTCAACTCTGTATCTTGCTTCCCAATGTTAGCACACCATTACTTTTCCTTTTTGCACGCTGTTCACTTGGAGTGAAAAGCAGAGCACCTGGAAAGAATGAAGCAAACGTATTCTGAGAGCTGGAGCAGCACAGATACGTAGGAGAAAAAATGGAAATTTTAGAGTCCATGTAATGGCAGTTAATATATAATGAATACCATGACCACAAAGAGTAGACCTGCTCTAAAACTTCCTTTTCAAAGGTGCATAATGGCATTATCTTTTCATATCTGAAATAGCAAAGGGGAAACTGCATTGATTTCACTGTTGGATGGATACAGTACATCTTCCAATTCTATCTTTTGCAGTTCATGTTCTAGTCATGGTTAGATGGATCCTATTCATCTTTCCAGTAGGTATTTTTCTCTACTTCGTCCACCATTGTATCTCTTGTCTGACATCACTTTTCAAGACTATCCGCTGCATTATCTTTTCTCCATCCTATTGGCAGCCTGTCATGCTGTATTCTTGTAGGAATTTTTTATTTCTTCTCTTTATTTTTCCTTTTTTTTTCACATTTTTCTTGTTGCAATGGGTCTACTTTTCTTTTCCTTTTTTTTTCCCTGTGCTTTGTGTATATTACATTTAATTTTTGTTATTATCTTTTATTATTTCCTGTTTGATGACAGCATGCAGTCACCAAGATTCCAATTGCATTTTCTTGTGTTTCTAAGCATAGGTACAGCTGCCACTGGATGATGCACATTATACCAGGAAACAGTACTTTCCTCAGATTTCCCTTCATTCTCATCTCTTCTTTCCTCAATATTTATACACTTTTAAATACGTTTTATTCAAGTCCCATTTGGTTGAGGCTATATAACTTCTGTATTACAAGATATGAAGCAGTTTTTACACATATTAGATATTCACAACACTAGACTCATAAAGCTTATCAACAAGTGACTTGAATGTCCCTTCTGATTAGCAGTATAGAATAACATTCAGTAGATTTGCTGCAAGTATTGCAACATGTCTGCAACAGCACAGCTGATGCAAGTGTTTTGATCTGAGGATGAAACTAATTTGCTGAAAACACAATTAAATTGCAGTAAGCAGTTGAGCCACGTCATAACTGGAGACCTGAAGTTACAATCAATTACAGATCGATTGCACTTCAATGCACTACAGAACTGAAATACTGAATAAATCAATGTAGATAAACAGAATATTGCTAAGTAGAAAGAACACTCTAAAAAGCAAGACTTTTAAAGACATGTAGAAAAAGGGTTTTATTATCATTCTTTGTACTATCTGTCTGCTGGCCCCCTTACCTTGGTTTTAAATAATTTTAAATCTGCCTTAAAAATTGGTGTTTGAAAGTGATGAGCAGCTTTTCAGAGGGTTTACTGATTAATTATCTCCACTGACAACAGTATCTTTACTGATGTTGCAATACTGTTTGCAAGTTCCATCAGAAATCACATCTGAACTAGACATCATGTCAATATATAGGGTGATACTTTCTCTTAAAGATTTTAAAGATTCTTTATAAAACGCTACTAACTTATTCAAGCTTAGCAGCCTGAGATATGTGATTCCTTACCTTATATTCATTCAGGGCAAATATCCATTATATGTTCTGTGTCATCTGTTGAAATAGCCTGCCTTTCTCCACCGGCTCTGAAGGGAAGCTAAACTGCCAAGTGAAAGTCTGAACTTAGATGATATTTGCTCTATCTCATTTGATGAGGTGCTTCTATTGAGAGCAGGATTGAAATATGCTCGAGAATCTTGTACAGCCATGAGAGTGTCTATGATACAGATCATATCAATGTATCAAAAGAAATCTCTGCACATTAGCCCACAGAAATTCCACACAAAATCAAACTCTCCAAACTGTACAAATCACTCTTTCAGCCACTCAGCTCCATGGTCTATTCGCCATGAGACTGCAGTAGTTTCATACAAAATCTAAATACAATGCTGTCATTCATATTTAGATACAGTGATGTTCTGAATAAGATCAGGTCTGTTAAGGGAAAACAATACATTTTATTAGACCAACTTACTTGGGAAGTATTGATGCATTTTCAAACATGCTAGATTTTTTTCCAAGTTATTGTATTACTTCGTGGTCTGAAGACAATCAGACTGTAATCAAACCAATTTCCAGAACAGATTATGCCTCAAAAAGACTGGGCTGTGTAAATACTCCCTCTCATTTAATCTCTGAGCCATTAGCTCAAGTGTCATAGATGATTTCATAGAATCATAGGATCATAGAATGGTTTGGGTTGGAAGGGATCTTAAAGATCATTTAGTTCCATCCCCCTGCCATGGGCAGGGACAGCTTCCACAGCTTCCTCTAAACCAGATTGCTCAAAGCCCCATCCAGCCTGGCCTTGAACACTTCCAGGGAGGGGGCATTCACAACTTCTCTGGGCAACCTTTTCCAGTGCCTCACCAGCCTCATAATGAAGAATTTCTTCCTTATATCTAATCTAAATTAATTAATTTAATTGCTGTGGGAAAGAAGCAGCATGTCGCAGGAGAAAAGAAACACTAAAACAAACAAAAAACCCTTCAGAAAACCCTTATTCTTCAATTCAACAATTACTCAGATAAAACTGTCAAGGAGTCATGGAAAATGGCCACTCAGAAAGGTAAACCTAGATCAATGCTATGGTAGTTGTCTAAACAAATACAGGAAACCATTCAAGGCTTTAATGCCTTAAACTTTTACTTGAAATCAGCCAGTAGATAGTGAGAAACACAAATGACAGAAATAATGCATTTCCTATGGGAAATTCTATTTAATGGAGGAACTGTTATATTCTGAACTGTGGGGTTTTGTTTTCTTGTTTGGGGGGGCGGGGGAGGGGGAAGGGGGGCATACCCCAATGATTCTAATTAAATTCCTCTCTGAAAGGGATGTGAGGCTGTGTCTCTGCACACGTCTGTAAAGATGGATGGCTGCGTTTGGTGCTTTTCACTGGTGTAAAATAAACCTTGAGATCAGGGAGAAACTACTAGCTAAAATTTTTATTTCTTATACCTACATCTGCCTTTTAACTTTTTTTCCCCTCTTTTATCTGTAATACAAATTTTATAAATGTGTTGTAGTGTTCTTCCTTGTCTGAGGACATGATCTTTATTTTACTGAAATTAACTGTGAGATTTTTTTGTACTGCAGAAATGGATCTCTATGTTTCTCATGGACACAGGTTTCCTACTATCTGCAGATTGGAGGGGAATACCCTAAACTAGTAACGAAAATTTACTTCTAGGGCAGTGTTTCTCAGTTCTTGTATCAAAAACACAACAGCAATGGATCACAAAAGATAACAGGGTTTCAAAGATACTTAGCAAACTAAAATAAAAAGCAAGCAAAGAAAACCCCAACCTTTACATTTTCATTGTATTTTATTCTTCTAGTTCAACTAGTCTTTGCCAGCTTCTTGAAATATATGAAAAATTAACTGAGCTTATTAACAATATACTTTTGCTTTCATAGTAAATGTAATTTAGTGGTTGCTTTCTTCAACTAATAGATCACTACCTTGGAATGGCTGAGAATCATTCATCTAGAAAATCATCAGTGACCCTACACAGTTGGGGTGACATTTGTTTACATAAAATGATTTTGTACACCAACTGTGTAATTCTGTAACAAATTATTCCATTTTAGCAGGGAATCACAGAGGTTGCTTGAATGCCTTTTAATAAAGAAGCTATTCCAGTTTGGCTCTGGAGGTTCAGATCATAAGCAATATTAATAACTCTCTTCTTTTATCCTTCTTTTATATGTTTAAGGAAAACTACTGTCTGGGAAATAATGTCAAGTTTCAAGATGAAAATTTGTTTGAATGATCTTACCACAAGTAGACATGAGTTCTTTTGTAACTTTGCTTGCTTAGAATGCACCAGGGCTCACTGGGAGCAAACCTCTAGGAAACAGGTGAGAGATCTCTTCCCCCATCACCCACCAGTAAAAGTGTGTTTATCTTTTAATTTCAGAAATTGAGTATTTAAAGCTGACCTGATCATTTTTTAAAACGTACAGATACAAAGTATGAACAAAGTTTGATTTTGGCAAGGAACACTTCTCTTTTCCCTGGCTTGCTTTCCCTTCCTTTCCTTTCTCCTCAGTTTCTTTGTTATAGTCCAAAGAGAATAAAAAAGTGCTGAAATGCTTTCTTCTTTAATTCTCTAAGTATAATATGGACTACTTGATCTTGAACTGTAGGCTTCAGCTGCGACTTATATTGTTCTGGAATGCCAAGGTTCAGAGTGGCTCATATAGTCCTTCTCCGAACTTTATTTTATGCTGCTTCTAAAAGTTCTCTCTGAGTTATGAATAAACCTAAGAAAAAGCAAAACAAAGCAATGTTTCTTTTATGAATGAAGCTTAAGTATGGATAATGGAAAAACAGCCTTATGAGGGGAAAAAAAAAAAAAAAAGTGCTGTTATTCTGATTGACTTCTGCAGCAATAATATATGCTCAGAAGCTAGAAAAGAAAAAAAAAAAAACACAAAAACAAAACAGCTGAGTTTTCTCAGCGTTATAACTTTATGCATGTATATGAGTACGATGTTCTCACGGTTACATAAAATTGGTGCTCTCAGGTTACATAAAAGTGGTGTTAATGCTAGTAAAATAATTGTTTTTATTAGATTTTCCATAATCAATAGCAATTTCTAACAAATTCTAATTAATTCATTTTCTCAGGAATGTAATTTTTCTGCTTTAAAATTCCTTTATGGAATGATTAAATGTAGCAAGTCATTTCTGTTAGTATGAGTTAGTTTTAAGAAATGTAAAGTAGACTCAAGTAAAGTGATGTTTTCACTTAGTCATTTTCTTCTTTGGGTGAGACACCATTTTGAACAAAGTTGATGTCAAAGTAGTTCTTGCTGTATTAAAGGACAACTTAAGAACAAGGAACTAGATTAAGATCTTAGACAGGAGTAGATATTTAAGTTACTGAGTGGTTGAACTTCTAAAATACAGTTTTAGCTTCAGACATTTCCTTCTGTTTTTCCCACTGACTATTCCTGCAGCAATATCCTCCAAAAGACCCTAGAGGGAAATCTTTCCTAGCTTGGAGAGCAGCTGTGACTCCAATATCCAGCATTATATTGACTACAAGAAAATGGCATAGTTGCTCTGCGTTAAGCCAGCAATAATAATTTTTATATTCAGTTCAGATCTTTCCATTTCTCCAAGCCAGAAAAAAGAAATAGCACTGTCCAATTAAAGTTTCTTCTACCTTAACAGAGAAAACATTTATTTTCCTTCTAGAGCAGACACTATCATCACAGTGATTTTGAAGATATGAATTTCAACATGTATGATCATCCATAGAAGGCACGCTTGAAAAGCATTCACTGAGACATTGAAGTCACCTTGTTTTATGAATAGTGTTTTATAAAAAGAAGATTTGTAAAGTCTTCAAATGAATAAGTCATTATAATTGAGGACAATTTTAATGCTAGAAATATAGCACAAGCTATGTTCCTTATTTCCTGAAAATTCATTTCTTTAAAAAGAAAAAGAAAAAAGCTTACTAAAGATATTTATAGATACCAGATAGGTATTCTGATGTAGAAAAGTTAAAACAAGTTAAAATAATGTCTTTTTGTTTAATGTAACAACATTTGTTTCTATTTGAGGCTTTTTGGGTTTTTTCCCCCCTATGATTTTTATGACAGTGTAGTTTGGAGTACAGTGAATAGGAAGATTGGATTGTTCACTACCATGAATGTTGCTGTATAATAAAAGGCAGGAAATTAGTATACACAAATGGCAGTGCAGCCTTCCCATTTTAGACTTAGTAGCTCTTGGGGAAATAGCGCAAGGTGTCTTTCCTCACCTTCATTGCTGTGAATGACTTCCCTACTTCCCTTAGAGATAATCCTTTTTCTCAACAGCTATTTTTAAGCATTTATTGATTTTTGGATTCTGGATACTGTGCTATTGATAGAGTTTGTGGAATCTGATGGGTGAAATGGAGATTAAAAATAAAGTTGGTTGGACAGGTGACAAGCTCATTAATGTCCTGCAAGAAACATCCAATTCCAGAAAAACTGAGGTGTGCTGCTCAACCAGGATTTGGTTTTTTTTTTTTTTTTTTTTTGATCTAGAGAAAAACTGACAAAATAAAAAGTATCGATGATCCAAAAATGCCTGGGTTTGGGTGTCCTGAATGAAACAGTCCTGTTAAAGTGTTAAAGGAAAAAAAAAAAAAACCAAACAACAAAAAAACCCCACTTCTTCAAATTGTGTTATATTGCCATGCTTTTGTAAAACATTTTACTAAGAAATACTTTAAAAATTTGTTAAAGTGATTGGGGAAAAAATAATTAAAATAAATCAAGGTGTAATCAATTTTTTTTTTGTTTTTTTTTAACAAAATATATTTGTTCTTCACATCTATCTACCAGAGGCAAACGTGGTCTGGCATTTGAAAATCTGTATGTTGCCACTATGATTCCACTACTGGCAGCTTCATTTCTTATGTTATACATGTAATATATCTTCCAGACCAGTGATTTCTCCTCCCGCTCTTTCCTTCTAAAATCCATTCTGCACACTAGGAAATGGATGAATAAAACATAAGATGCCTTTATCTTTTCTCAAATGGGGATTCACTTCTTTAAAATTAACGTATTAGAAACCATATATATTTCAACTGAGTTGAATTTAAGGGAAAACCAAAATGTAACAATTCAATAACTTGGAAAATATTGCCTTTGTTTTAAAAGAGCAAGACCCTAATATGCTTAATGTGGCATGATTTTTATTTTTTTCTTAGCAGTTCAAACATCTTTTCTGATTAATATCTTAGCTCTGTAAGGTGTTTTTTGAGTATCCCAGTTCTTAATTGTAATTGGAGAGCATCTTGGCTAGTACGTGATATTTTAATTCTATACTCTCCTATGTCTCTGGAGCCATAAGATATATGCTTGAGAAGAGACCAAAACTTATGAAGCCCCAAAAATTTTCTGGTGAAAAATAAATGTAGCAAAAATTATTTCAAAGCTGTTTCTTCTGATTTATTTCTTTTATTTCTACAACAGTTTTCTTCATCATCCTTCAAGGAGACTAATGGATTTCAATGGGAGTCATGCAGTTAAAATGTACTGATCACTTTTGAATATTTATCTGTTAATAGCTATGTTAGGAATGCCTTAAGACAAATGGGTGTTTATTATAGAAATAGTCATGTAACATTAAAGAGTATGAAGCTCCCATCTTCTTTTGATTCAGTGCACTATATATATAACTTCAGGAGTATTTACTCTCAAAATATATGTGGGTTTTTGCATTATATAAATAACAGCGTCTGTGGCCGTGGTTATGTCTGTGCCACAGCAGGGGTACCTCTGAAGGCATTGTGGCCCAAGGATAAGTCCACACTGGAGAAGGTACACCTCAAAGCATCTGTGGCTGTGGATAAGTCCATGCTGCAGCAGGTACACCTTGAAGCATCAGTGGCTGTGCATGAGGTCATGCTGGAGCACCTCAAAGAGTGTGGCCATGGATAAGCTCACGACAGAGCCGGTACACTGATGGAGGGATTGCAGCCATGGGTAAGACCATGTTGGAGCAGGTTTACTTCTGAAGGGACTGTGGCTGTGGGTAAGGCCACACTGGAACAGGTGCATTTCAAAGCGACTGTGGCTGTGGATAAGTCTATGCTGCAGCAGGTATACCCCTGGAGAGACTGTGGCTCATAGACAAGGCTCCACTTGGAACAGGTACAACCTTAAGGGACTGCAGTCTGTGGATAAGTCCAAGACAGAGCAGGGGCAAGGGGAGGAGTTCATTGCAATGTTAAACCTGATGGTCTGGTCCAAAGGGACCAGGGGTAGAGATTGCAATGGAAATACCTTTAAATTGTTGTAACCTGGGATTTGAGTTGCATGTGATGGGAATTATTATAGTAGGAACCCCTTGTTGCTAGCCAGGCTAGGAGCAAAAGGAGGAGCTCATTGCAATGTTAAACCCTATAACCTGCCCAGGGGTGGAGATTGTAATGGAAATACCTTTAAATTGTGACTCAGGATTTGAGTTACCTCTTATAAGAATTACTATAGCAGGAGCCACCTGAACCAATGGAGGACAAGCCTTACAAGAAGCAGTGCAAGTGCAGCAGTGACCTGACCTGAGCTGGCTTTGGTGCCCAGTAACTCCATGCAACACACCACCCCTCTTGTCCTGAGCGACCACCATAAGAGATGGAGCCCAAAGTCATGGACTAAATGAACTCAGTGGACACATGTGGAAGGTACCCCCTCATCATATGCTATGAGTTCATGGTTGTACAGTTTCCCTGCCACTCCCATCTTCCCTAGGAGAGAATTAGTAAAGGATATGCCTGTAAGAAAGCACCAGTCCGTGAATTTAATTACAGTGCATTGACACGAGGTAGACTAGATGAACTTACAAGTACATTCTGTTCCTATTTTTTTATAATAAGCACATTTCTTCCAATCTGTCTTGGAACTTAAATATAGCCAATGTTACCTGAGAGTGCCATCAGCATAGTTTTGTGATCTAATCATCAAGGTAACTTGAAGATGAGTGATTCAGGTCTTACTGTGTTTTGAACATAAGCATTGTCCTTCTCATAACATCTCTTTAAGTATAGCAGCAACATCTCTTTAAGTATAGCCAACATCTCTTTAAGTATAGCAATCTGTCTCCTACAATGCAAAATAATAAAATTTGGGCATATGATTACTTAACCCCGAAGTATAATTAGTTATTTTTCATAGGGCTTTTTTTCCTGTGAGTTTACCTTTTTAAATACAGTACTTATAAAAATGTATTGCCAGTTTAAATGCAGACAATGACAGTAAGACTACTGAAGTAATACATACATACGAAAATCTTGTTCACTTTGGTAAAAGAATCTGGATATATGGATATAGAGAGGAAAAGAGAGAAAGCGGCACTTTAAAAAGTATGTTGGGCTTAATTATTTTAGAAAATATTGTTCAATAATTAGAATGAAACAAAGTTCTAAAAGTAAATGTCTGAAAGGTATATCAAGAAAATATAACAGAAACATAATTAATGCTTAATTTTCCATAATTACTTATTTTACTTTCAGTGAATCTCTGAGAAGACTTCCAAAGAAAGATTCATCTTACCCAAGCTAAGATGCCTGCAGGGAAAATGGCAGTGTCTGAGCTGGTCACCTTAAACATCCTTTGTAATCAATAGGGAAAAAAACCCAAACCAAAGCAAAACAACATTTTGGTTTTGGCTCATCTGACCTGTTTGAGATACTTACTTTAGAATGAGATTGGTCGTATCTTACTGAAGATTGGGTTTTTTTGTCCTCACTATAAAGGAAGTTTAAGATGATTAACTTGCATTTGATGTGTGTATTGTAAATATCTACTTTTGGTCACATGAATCATACACACAATCACTGTAGCACATTTTTGCTCACAGCTTTTACTACTTCTCTAATGTGCTAAAAGGATTTTAAGGAATGTGTATATTCTTATTTTTATTATTTTCCTTTTGAATTTGTTTTACTTACAAGAATATATTTGGCAGAAGAAAAGTGCAAAAGACAATCCCATACTTAGGACACAAGCATCCCACTAGTTTTGTGAAGGCAAAGAGAACTTTCCCATGTGGATATGGTAGTGCGTAATTATCTGTCATGTGGATTTGATATTCTTCTATCAGACAATATCCCCTGATAGCTGCAGGGAAGTTACAAGGCCCAATAAAGAAGACACTTGAGTGTGAGCCAGGACACTCCAGTTGTACATTTATACTCTCAGTACTGTCACTTTTGCTACCTGAACACAAACTGCTGTATTTTTAACCTGTCTGGCCCCAATTTCTTTTCATGCTTTGGTTTTTCACAGTTCTTCACAGTTCACAGCAGAAAAGAACTCTGCTTTAGGGTTAGGCCTTTATGCACTGCAGAAATAATAATTATATATGTAGTACATTGTAATAGAAAGTTTTCTGTAGAACATCTAGCTAATGTGATTGTGCTCTAGGGTAAGTCTTGTTGCTGTAACATTAGAAATATAAGCCTCAGGTGCAGAAAGTGTTGTGCTAAATGAGCCAGTGGTCTAATCAAAAGGAACTCTGGATCTGTTAAGAGAAGATCTGTTAATGACAAGTCCCTAGTGTAAATGAGGACACTCCACCAGCCTTTCACAATACAAAGTAGAAATCAATTTCTTTTTAAGAATAATAAAATAAAAAGGAACTCTCCTCCTTTCATTAGCATGTACTCTTAGAGATTGAGATTACATTTTCTTTCGAGGTGAACTCTCACAGCAGCTGTGCATAAAAATGAAGTGCTGAAAACGTTTGTAATATTTATAGTGTTTTAAAGTTGACACTGTTTATATACAGCTCATATACAAGAGTATATGCAAAACAAAGGTATTTCTGCACTGGAGCAGTTCAGAGCAGGGAGTTTAGTTCAAGCCCTCATTTGACTTTTGTATTCACGACTTTAAATATTGCAGGGCTGTTCTTGCTAGTTCTCGTTCTGCTGAATCAGCTCTCACAGAAGCATCATTGTTCTTGGAGACTGACACAGGTTACAGACTGCCTAAGAAATGCGAGTTAGGTGCTCTGGTGCGTAGGAATGAGAAGAAGAACTTGAAAGTTGTTGATTTTTTTTTTATTTTGTCTGATCAACTCGGCCTGTCTCTGTGGTGCCTGTATCCAGATTAGCCCCAAGCTTCAAAGAATTTTTTACAAAGCTTCAAAGCAGGCAATTTATGCATCATTATTACCCTACTTTGAAAGCATACCTCTTTCTTCAGGGTGCAAACATTCTTTAAAGAGGAATTGAAATCCGAAACAAAATTCCAAGAAATTCAATTAAACTGGGCAAAACCTGCTACCTCTGTCCTAGGCATTTTTTTCTTTATAACATTGTACAATCTGCTTTGCATTCCTTTTCGGGGTCATTTTGTCATATCACGTAAAGTACAGTGAGATGCATATTCCATATAGCCCTGCAGATCAGTTCAAGAGGCCACTATGCATTTTCAAATGTTCATTTCTATGCAGCAAAAAAGGAAGCAATTAAGATGAAAGAAGCTGATGTCCTGCCTGTGCAGGACAAGTATTCTGCTGCGTAGATTAAGTGGGCCACCACATGATATTTCTATGAGATTAAAAATTACTGCAGAGAGGACAGATTTATGAGTTGTCCACTGCTCCCCTCCTTATGGTTATGTATCAGTGAAAATCAGCATTCATGCTGCATCTCCAGGTCTCCTTCTTAAATGTCCATATTTTACAATACTCTGACAAAGAAGCAAGCCATATGAATATCCATGCTGCGTCTGAGTTTAAACAGACCGAGACATGATTAATGGGTGATGCTAGACACTTTTAACCTTATGGTGCTATGCAGTTGAAGATGGCAAAGTGCATTTTTTTGTAATGATTAAAGTCTGTGTGGTTCCAAATTCACCAGTATTTCCAAATCATAATGTGTTTCTTGCAGATGGACTGTTAGTCAAATAACCTGGCATCTGTACCAGTACAACATAAATGTCTGAATGAGGATGTACCAATTGAGATGTTTTCATCAAGTGACCAGATTGATACAATACAGATATAACCCTTTATTTATCCACTGATGGTAGATAGCATGAGTATTAGAGGTATCTTAATATTCTGACTGGAGAGAGCTGCAATTTTCTGAACATGCATTTATTTATTTAAATATGATTGACCACATTCTGAGCACATATTCAAAATTTAAATATAAACATTAAAAAATGGAACATGCCTCCACTTTCAAGAAAATATTGGCCTTTCAATTGACCGTAAGGAAAATGAATTACAGTAAATCAAGTTAAGACCCCTCAAATGGTGAATGAGAGTATCCACAGAGGAGTTTGATGTAGTAAAACTAGTCCACTTTAAATTTACTTCTCTAATAAATTCAGATTAATTTGACTGATGGTCCTCCATAAATAAAATACATTTTGGGGGGTGAAAGATACAATTATAGAATGATAGAAAAGTCTAGGCTGGAAAGGACCTCTGGATACCTTCTGATCCAACCCTCTGTGGAAAATGGGACCTTAGACAAGGCTAGCCACGGCCCTGTAAAGCTGTCTTGAATGTTTCCGGCAAGGGAGATTCCACCACTGGCCTGAGCAGCCTATCTGAAGTTTAACTGTCCTAAAGACTTTTTTTTTTTCTTGTATCCAAATGGAATTTCCCTTGAAGTGACTCATGCTTCTTGTCTCTTGTCTGCTCACTTTGCAGCCTTTTGAAAAGAATAACTCCATCTCCTCTAGTACTACCATTCAGGTAATGGAAAACTGTGATTAGATCCCTCCTGATCCTTCTCTTCCCTCTGCTGAAAAACCCCAGTTCCTTCAACTTTTCTTCACACACCAAATTCTTCAGCACTCTAATCATCTTGAAGGCCCTGCTCTGATCCCTCTCTGTTCAGTCTGTCCTTTACTGGGTGTACCAAAATTGGGCACAATACACCAGGTGTGGCCTAACAAGAGCTGAGTAGAGTGCAATAATCACGTCCCTTGTGATGCAGTTGCTGCTGCAGTGAAGACATGGTTTGTCTTCGTTGCTGCAAAGGCACACTGCTAACTCACAGTCAGCTCACTGTCCACCAGCACTACAGATCCTTTCTAGCAGAGCTACTCCCCAGCCAGTTTGTCCCCAGCCTGTACAACTGATTGGGATTATTCCATCACATTTGTCTTTGTTAAAACTCATGCAATTCCTTTTGGCCTGATTTTCTAGACTGTCAAGGACTCTGCATTTTGCCTCTTCCATCCAGTGTTATCTACCTCTTCTCCCAATGTGATGTCACTTGCAAAATGAGGAGCAGGAGGAAATGTGTGTATGTGTATTTATATGTGTGTTTGTGTCTATTTGTGAGATTTAAAGTATTTTTGTTATTTTGTTTGTGGTATTAATTACATATACACAATATGTACTGGTCAAAATGATTTACCAACACTTCTGAACTCAAGTGTCTCAGGAATATAGGATAAAGGAAAACTCTCCCCAAGAATTAACTAATGTGCTTATTTGCTTCTTCTGTACAATCTATGTCACTTTGGCTGTTTTTATGTTTAGAACAAAGAATATTTAAAGGTCAAAATATTTCCCTGCTATCAACAATGTCTAATTAAAGAAATAATAAAGAAGATTTCATAGTAAAAGCAATAAAGGAATAAAGTTTCCACATGGAATTTTCAAAACAGTTTCTTTCCATAGCCATGAATATGGACAAAACAGTAAAAATTTGAGTTGTATAATGTAACTTGGAACTATTCTTGGAGAAATTCAGCTCACTATGGACAAGTGGCTGTAAATGAGATTCATTTCATCTCACTTGCGTCATTTAAAAGTTGGGCATGCAGTCCAAATTAGGTGCCTATACTTTCCATATAATCAATGGAAAGAGAGAAGGAGTGAAACGTCCAGAAAGTGATTAATTAACCTTTAAATAAGTATCTATTAGAAGCATGATAAATATATCTCTGAAGATGCTTCTGCCTTTGATGTCTGTGGAGGAAATGTAGATGAATAGCAATGATGTCTAATTTTTAGATACTTAAGCTGAGGTGACATGAATCTCATTATCTATGTTAGCCCTTCATGCACAAATACGTTGGATGAGGGCATTACAGAAACTATTTACTAATATAGGTCAATAGTAAAAATTGTCACACTGAAGCAACCCATACAAACAACAATATGATGATGTCCAGCAGGTATAATTTTTTTGGTTCCTGAGAAAGACTTTGGCCATTTTCTTTAATCAAATTAGATTTGACTGCAAAATTTTTTAAATTTAGATTTTTAGAATTAGGAATGAAGACATTATATGCATGCATACTCCCCAACTTCTTTCCAAATTCATTCCAGATTAGAAATCCTTTTCTATAGCTAAAAGAAGTTATTCAGACCACTATATCATACCTTCCCTTTTGATTGCTGTAATCACTCACTTGACCTTAGAATTTTCATAACTTTCACTATGAACAATAGAAAGAAGAAACCAGTTATTGCAACTATATCCATCAATTATTGCAATTATATCCATCCCACTCCTACCAGTTTGATGCCAGGACCAGCAATAAATGCCCAGAGCCTGGAGAAGGACCACAGGTCAGCAGGAGGGTGCCTGAAGAGCAGCACAAAGGAACCACGGCCAGTAAGACAGCTTCATCAGGGGCCCAACTTAAATGCCTCTGTGCAAACGCATGTAGCATGGGGAATAAACAAGAGGAGTTAGAGATGTGTGCACGCCTGCAGGGCTATGATCTTATTGGCATCATGGAGATGTGGTGGGATGGCTCCTATGATTGGAGTGTTGGAATGGAGGGCTACAGACTCTTTAGGAAGGACAGGCAGGGGAGATGAGGAGGGAGTGTCACCCTCTATGTCAGTGACTGGCAGGAGTGCATGGAGCTGCACCTGAGGAGGGATGAGGAGCCAGCTGAGAGCTTATGGGTCAGGATTAAAGGGAGAGCAGGGACAGGTGACATTATGGTGGGGGTCTGCTACAGGCTACCTGACCAGGAAGACGGAGCAGATGAGGTCCTCTATAGACAGAGAGGAACAGCGTCATGTTCACAAGCTCTGGTCCTCATGGGGGACTTCAATCACCCTGATACCTGTTGGAGGGACAACACGGCAGGGCATAAGCAATCCTAGAGGTTTCTGGAATGCGTCAGTGAACTTTCTTCTCCAACTGATAGAGGAGCCAATGAGGAGAGGTGCTATGCTGGACCTTGTTCTCACCAACAAGGAGGGGCTGGTGGGGAATGTGAAGCTCAAGGACAGCCTTGGCTGCAGTGACGATGAAATGGTGGAGTACAAGATTCTTAGGGCACCGAGGAGGGCACACAGCAAGCTCACTACCCTGGACTTCAGGAGAGCAGACTTTGGCCTCTTCAGGGCTCTGCTTAGTAGAGTGCTATGGGACAAAGCCCTGGAGGGAAGAGGGGCCCAAGAAAGCTGCTTAATGTTCAAGGATCACCTCCTCCAAGCTCAGGAGCAATGCATCCCAACAAAGAGGAAGTCAGGCAAAAACACCAGGAGGCCTGCATGGATGAACAAGGAGCTCCTGGACAAACCCAAACACAAAAAGGAAGCCTCCAGAGGGTGGAAGCAAGGAAAGGTAGCCTGGGAGGAATACAGAGAAATTGTCTGAGCAGCCAGGGATGAGGTTAGGAAAGCTAAAGCCCTGATAGAATTAAATCTGGCCAGGGACGTCAAGGGCAACAAGAAAAGCTTCTACAGGTATGTTGGTGATAAAAGGAAGACTAGGGAAAATGTGGGCTGTCTCCGGAATGAAATGCAAGACCTGGTTACCCGGTATATGGAGAAGG
>NW_009197080.1:0-37920 GCF_000690835.1 Fulmarus glacialis
CGGGCGAGGAGTTAGCGGTCTTGTAAGTGATGCTGGGGCGTGGGGTTAGTGGAGTCTGTGGGAGCTGCCTCCGACCCCGGCATGGGGTACTAGCACCAGATGTCGACAGCAAGGGGCTCCCATTAACTGAACCACTGCCCTACATAAAAATTGGAACAAAGCAAATCAAAAAATAAAAAAGGGAAACACCAGACAAACACAAAGGCAGGCAGGTATAAAACAGAAGGAGAAGCAACAGGAGGGAGAGACAAGTCACAAGAGGAAAGAAAAGCAAAAAAGAGAGAGTTTAGACAAGCACAGTTAGGGGGAGGAGGTTCTTGAGAAATAATTCAACACGAGATGTAAAGAGCTGGAGAACTAAAGTTCTGCGAGCAGTAAATAAGAACAGAAATGATCAGAGCATCGGTAGGACGCAAACTGGCAGACGGCTCCAACAGAAGGGGACACTGTCCGGAGGGAAGGCATCCACATCATACACAGGCTCGACATGCGCCTTACCTGAACTAGGCGGGAGCAGCAAAAAAGCCTATGGGGGTTTTTTTTGCAAATACAATTTTGCAAAACAGCACTCTCTGCTTTGGGGCAGATTTTTGCAGAACTTCACCCGACGGTTGTGAATGCTGATGTTGGGGAGCATTTCTGTGGTCAAAATTGGATTATGTGGAAGGAAGATTTGGGGGCAGACTATTTTTTTTTGTAGTTTTGGGAATGAAATGCATTTTGATTAAATAGCCACTTTCTGAAAAAACAACAACAAAAAGCTTTTTGAATGGGCTTTAACTTGGACAAGAGGGTTCCTTAAAGAAAAACACGTTCACCTTTTCCTCTTTAATATTGCACCTTTGATTTTTGAGTGGTAGAAAAGTCTGGCAGCTTCCTGAGTTACTAATAGTGACATGTGTGAGTGAACTAAGCTACAGCAAGTTAAAAAATGCTGTGAGTGAGAGGAACGGGCCCTTGTTTTGGCATTTCTATTTACGTTCTCCCAGGGCAGTACATGAATAGCCCTGTGAGCGCGTTTTAAAAATCCCTTAGCCTTTCGTGACCTAACATTTTGAGACCAGTCCTTTAATTTTTAAAGAGCGGCTTTTCCTTCCTATAAAAACGTCAGGTTGTTGCTTGTTGGGCTATCAATCAATGCTTGTTCTGCTCTGCCTGGGTTTTCCAGCACAGTTTTGAGGGCAAGCCCGGCAGTGCTGGGGGCTATCAGCCCAGCGGCTGGATGCAGAGACTATTTTAGCTGTGGTTGCCATGAGTCATGCCACGTCTATCAGCAGAAGAGGCAATACCCGTGTTACCTGGGGGTGCAGAGCAGCCTGGGGTGTCCCTCACTGCAGCCCTGCCCTCCGCAAGCATTGGGGACTGATAAGGCATTTGCTGTTCGTGCTGCTGGCCCAACGACTCACGTCTTTCCTAGCCTGGAAACCAAGTCTTTGCCTTTCTCTTCTTTCATTTTCACCCTCTCGCTTCTCTGGCATCCCCACATTTCAGCCTTACTCTCTGCCACAGACCCATATTCCCATCCCAGGCACCTGCCCCCCGGCCGAGCTGCCTCCCATCACCTGCCTCCCCACGGTGATGGAGATGGTGACCACCACCCGGCGACCTACGATGTCCCAACATCCAGGGGAAGATGCCCAGCCTTTTCCAAGGGCTTAAGACTTAGCACCTCAAAATTACAATACTTACAAAAGAAAGCAGAACTAAATTGTTTTGATAAGTATTGAGCTGCCTAAAAATGTTTTTTTTTTTTTTGTGAGATTTTCAAACTTCTTTTACCCAGGACCCATTCAGGAAATGATCTTGATTGTAAAAAAAAACGGTGAGGTCTTTTTTCAAAATGTCCAACAAGCTCCCTCGTGCTGAAACATTTTGAAATTCCAAGAAGTTTCATCTCATTTAAAAAATGCTTTCCCCAGATTCATCGTGAAATGGGATTTATATTTAACAATTCACCTGCACTGAAAAGGAAACAGTGAAATAATTCACAGAAGATGCATAACATTTCTATGGGGGTCAAACAAAGCATTGTGAGTTAACCCACAATGAAATGTTCATGGCCTGGTTTTCTTGTCTCCTCTTTTTGCATTAAAAAAAAACTCCAAAGAACTTCTTTTTGAACTAAACCTGTCTTGATTTTTGGCTTGGCTCTAGCTGGAACAAAGCCACCTTGTTGGCAGGAAGCTCAAGTCAGCCTCTCTTTTTGATATATGCAGGGGCCTCCAGGGACCTGGTGAAACATGCTGGGCCAGGGCTCCTGGGAAAAGCTGCATCTCCCAAGGAGAGGGAGAGACTAACAAAGAAAATACTCGAGAGTTAACAAACACCTTGTTATCGAGCCAAAATAACGCAGGAAAGGGACTGTCAGAGCTTCTCGCAGACACCTGTTAAGACAAGGGCTCTTCAGCTCACTGGGACAGAAGTGATATGCTGGCTTGGCTATTTTTTTTTTAACCTGTTTGGTTTTTTTTTTTCATGGGATGTATTAGCAGATAACATGCGAGTGGATAAAATACATGGACATGGAAACAACAGGATTTCTCTGCCTTGCCTTACTAAACCCACACAGGACGTGGGTGACAATACAGACTTCACTGGAACTGGGGAACAGGTTTTTACAAGGCAGCTGATGCTCTAATGCTGATTGCCTACTAACTATGGGAAGGTTTCAGTTTTTTTAATTAAAACGTACGTGATATTTAAAGTTCTGGTAAGCTGAGCGTGCAAGAAAGGAGAGACATCATACTAATCTTCCTGCCTCTCAAAGCAGAGGGAGAAATCAAGAAACGGAAAGAAAAACTCATCTGAAAAACCAGGTGAAGGCCAGTCGGGGACTGCAGCAACGGAAAAGACCTGTTGGGCTGCAGCTCCCGCTTGCTATGGCCGCACATAGTCCAGGGTGCATCAGACCTTAAACCGATGTCACATCTGCTCCCAGCAGAGAACGACTGTGCAAAGCACGTCCCATGCCCTGGGTGTCTCCAGGGCTGCGGGGCAGCAGCCCCTGAGCACTCACTGCAGCACACAGCCTCTGATGCTGCAGCCTGGATGCTGCTGAGGACCATGCAGGGAGAGAGAAAGGCACTGGACAGGGTAAGGAGACAAAAAGCCGCTTCGTTTTGCAGCTAGTGGGACACTACGAAACCTCTTCATTTAAATCCTTCCCCTGGGCGCTAATTCGTGCTGAACACAGGATTTCCTTCTGCTCCCCACGAGCTGATGTTGCTGCAGGGGGTCAGGGCTGACAGCATCGCTCAGCCTCTCCACACCGCCAGCCGGCTGCAAATTTAGGGAGGTTTTGGAGAATGGCCAGAGCCTCCCTCTCGGCACAGCGGCTGTGCATTACTTGGAGATGTTTGCAGACAACATGCTGGCCCAGGGCCGAGCTCTCTCCCCTTCCGCCCAGGTCCTGCCTTCTCCTACATTCCTCCTCTCCCTTACCGCGATTTCTCCTCCCAGCTAGAGAACACATTTGAAGATTGATTTGACACTAGGGAAAAAAGACTTTTTCCTCAATTTTCAGAAAATTAACCTGTTCCACAACACAGGACAGCTCTGAAGCCCACGCAACAGCAGTTGGAAAATCTTGCAAATATGAGCAAACCCTGCTGAAACCCCGGCTCTGGCTGTCTGGAGTCCCTATACTGTATTACATTGGCTTGTACTGCCATGGCAAGGATTTCTTTGGCAACCACCAAATGTGTGTGCATGGGGCAGCAGTAGGTGCTGGATTAACACAGCTGGCAGGGGAACGGTTCAGCTCAGTTGCCCAGGTCCCACGCCACGCTGCCAGCCTGCCTTGGCTCAGACACACTTTCTCCACCAGCACCAAGAGCTGCCGGTTCTCAGGTCTCCCAGGCTGCTCTGCTGAAACCATGAGCAAGGGTGTCCTTGGCCCTGGGGTCTCTGCGAGATGCCTTGAGTCACTCACTGTAGGTGGCTACTAAAGAGCCATCAAGTGACATTTCAATCCCTGTTTTGGATGTGAAGCACCAAGCAGGATCTCAATGGCTTTATCTCCTACTGCCTGGCCTTCCTTCCCCATTCTGTCTCTTTTATTTTGAGCAAAACATGGAAAAGGTGCGTGCACTCCTGGAAGCCCTTAGGACTCTTTTCCCACCCTGCATCTCCTCACCTGTCTGTGTGGACCTTGTTCTGGCCCTCCGTTGGGCGAGGTGGGCCTGCTCTGATCAGCAGACTTGGGCTGAGAACGGTCCCGGCTGCCATAGCGGTCGCAGGAGTAGAAGCGCTGCTTTTCGGAGGAGGAGGAAGAGTGCTGCTTCCTCTCTTGGGACCGGCCGCGTTCCTGCTTCTTGTCCTTGCAGGAAGACTCACCAGACTGGGCCACTGAAAGAGGAACGTTGGTTGGGGATCACCAACACGGAAGGAACTCCCAAGTGTGGGGCAGGGAGGTGCTTCCATGCAGACGGGACCCCAAATCACATCAGACAACTGCTGTGCATCCTGAAGGGAGGAGAACAAGGGACAAATCCTTGTTTGCAAAGCACTTACCAGCTTCTCCATCGGCCAGCTGATGGGGGGACCTGTCCAAGGACTTCTGCTTCTTCTCTTTCCGCCGGTGGCAGCGGTGGTGATGGTGGTGGTGCCCTTGCTCTGGTGGCATGCGCTCCAAGGAGTACTCGTAGAGGTGCATGGCATGAGGACGCTGCGGGGTCAGCGTGGAGACGGAGCGCTTCATGGGGCTCGTGTCCGGGATGGGCTGCAAGGCAGACGGAGGGACACGGAGCAGGGTGAGGGCAGGCGCTGCACCCTGCTCAGCTGCTCGGTTCCCAGCATGGGGAGGGTTTTACAGTAAGAGAAAGGGGCAAGGAGGGGAAGGAGAAAAATGGTTAATTGGATATAATTGGAATGGGCAGAAGGACTTGTGGAATGGTAGATTGAGTGCTAGATTTGAGGAGCAAATGTGATCTCCGTTTGCTGAAATGGGCTTTACTTTTAGCAGAGTGCCAATCCACAGGTACCATGGGCGCAGAGCGATATGCAGCACTTCACACCAAACACAGCGTCACAGGAGTCAACAGATTAGCAGGGGCATAGGGAAGCACAGTAGCCAAGCATCTCACAAAGATAATTCTCCAAGACTAGTTTCACCCAAAGCTGCTTCAGGGCATGTGGTCATCCCAAAGCAACCCCAAAGAGGAAAGCATGAAAGTGTTGCTGGGCATCATACGGAGAGGGAAAAAAATCAGGAATAAGTAGGCAAAGTACAGGCCAAGCCACCGAGAAATTACTTCTATCTCCCTGCAATTGAAGACGACTCCCATCAAAGATTTAAACCTCTCTTGTCCCACCATCACTCCTTGAAGCCCTTGTGGCTGTGACAAGCAGGATAGCATGTATGTTCTGCAATTCTACCAGGACATCTCCAAAAATGACTACTTGGGTTTGCTATTGCTGTTTTCAAATCATTTGTGGCCAAACGTCTGGGCACTGAGCGCAGTAACACAGCCTCCCTCGGGCATTGCTGGACCCTGTCCCTGTCCCAGTGGCAGCGCCAGCCTCTGTTCCCTTCCCTTTAGGTTCAAAACCTTACAAAGATGGTCTGTAGAAACCAAGACAAGTGGACTGCAGGACAGCTATTCTCACAGCCTTTCCCTTCCCTACTACCCAGTCACCAGGTATAAAGCTCAGCAAACGAGGGCAATTCCCCTGTGTCCTTCTCTTTCACTCTGCTGGCCTCCAGCTGGCTCTGTGGTGGAGACAGGGCTTCATCCATCCTCTGGAGGCTTCCCTGGGTCTACCACTGCATCAGAGCTGCGTGGCAAAGGAAAGACCTCGGAGCACGGCGGTCCAGCCTGATGGTGAGGGAGCTCAGGATGTCCTCTGGTCCCTCAGCTTTACGCTTGTTTGCATTCATAATCCAATATGTGCCTCCAACAACACTTCTCACAGAACATTTACTTTGTTCACTGTAACCTTTCCAAAGAGCTCTGTATTATTTTTACCGTCTATGCTATTTTGTTTGCTTACCCTGAAATTCAGATCTCTGCTGCCCCGTGATATTTACACAATGCAAAGCCAGTTGTTTCGCAGCTCTGCTCGTTATTTTGAGTGGAAAGAACCACTCTCCCTCCCAGCAGGCTGTCACGGGTGGATTATCTTGCATGCAAAGATGCAGTCTGGGCTGAATTTTTGTTTGGTGCTCTCTCTCTTGCTAGGCAGTTCCCCAAATTTTGGTGCTTCCCACTGGAGGGCAAGGTGGAGTGCTAGAGCTGGAAGGTTTGTCAGAGACACAAGGCAGAAACTGCTGGGGTGGGGGAGCGGTGGGGGATGCCTGCGGCATCGGTGCATCCCCAGGGTCTGCACCAGTTCAGCCAGCAGGATCATGTTGTGCTGCATTTGTCTCCTCCTGTGTCCCTTGCTGCGTGCACTTTCTATGGGCAAGAAATTATACTGGAGAGCTTCATGTTTGTCCTCCTTGCTTCCTGTTGAGCCTGAAGATGGAGGAGGGCAGAGAGGTCCATAAACTGGACAGTCAGATTCAGGCATTGACTGAGGTGGGCAAAAAAGTGAAAAGTGAAAATACTTCCCACTAAAAACACTTATTCAGATTTCCAAAATCCATTTAGGAGCTGCCAGGAAGAAGACGACAGATTTTTCCAACAAAAAGCCATCCAAATCCATAAGAAATTAACATTTCTCTTTGGATTTTGGACCTGATTCTGTGCTTATTCCAGGGACAGAAGTCCCCACTGACACTAATGGGAAGTGGCACAGCAATGAATACTCTTTCCATAAATCCTGACAATGCTCTCGTTACGTTAACGGGGCATGCACAGACTCCCCACAAGCCTCGGGAGGCTATACCATAACCCTTCAGAGAGTTACTAATTGCTTCTTCATTACCAAAGCAATTGTTTTCACTTCCTAAATTCCTGTGCAACAAGGCATACAAAAACAAACAAGTAAGCAAAACAAACAAACAGAAAGTCCCTGCTATTACAGCGTGCGGCGTGCAATTGTGGATCGAGGGAACTGCAGCAAAGTGGAAAGAGATAGCGGCTGCGTCGGTGCAACATTGGACTCCAAATGAGAAGGGAAAAAAGTAAAGGGTTAAGGAAGGTTAATTACTTCTTAACATGAATTTAATAGGATACAACTTAGTGCAAACTACATACTGCTAGGTAACTCCCAGGTGACCGTGCTTTGCTCCTCTGCAAACAATTCGGACAAGATGAGAGACATTATTTGAAGCAGCCCCACAGTACAGCCATTGTCAGACATCACGGCAGATGTGCAGCAGACACGATGACGACAAGGAAGGGGAGGTGATGGGGGAGGAGGACAGCAAAGAGGGAGGGAGGAGGTGAGATTGAAAGCATAGGAAGGGTTTGGTTTTTTTTAAAAAGTGGAACATAAAAAGACAGAGGAATGACAGGCAAACAGAAAGGGAGACATCCAGAAACAGAAAGCATTGCAAATAAGAGTTATAAAGAACTCAAAGTTTGGGGGGAGCAGAAGCAGCACGTGAGAAGGAGGGTGGAGGGCATGGAGGGGGAAGACACACACAGAAAGTACATCAGTTATTCAGCTGAAGCTACAACCACCAAAACATTGTATTATTAAATGAGGTTAGATCCACTCAGATATTACGGGCCTGATTCATAACGAGATTAGACAGCTTTCCCGTGGGGCAGCTGTGCCCTGGGGAACACGTACCCTGCTTTTGCGAGAGACGCTCACTTCTGCAAATATCTGACTGCAGTGGAGAGGAGCTTCCTAAGGAAAGGCTCGTGCTGCTGGCATTGCTGCTGCCAACTGCGTTGCTTTGGAAGGAAAGATGCGACTTGTGGTCTAGAATAAAGGACAACTTTGTTCTGGGAAGGGGGAAGGGAGGGAGTATGGGTTTGCTTTGGGGTCTGTTTCTTTTATTGAGCATTGTTGAGTAGTGTTCCTGATAACGCAGAGAATCCCAGCTCTCATACAAAGGCTGCAGTTTCTGAAGTCAGCTGGGAAATTTGCTAGCCGATGAAGTGTAGCTTGTGCCAGCCTGAGCACGTTAGCAAAAAGATTGTATCTGTTGGAGCTATTGCTGTGTATGCAATACACAGGCTTTTAGTTTTAGGGTGCAGCATCTCTTTCACGTGCTGCTTCCCATGGAGAACAATGGAAACAGCCCACGACCACGGGCTGCTCACTCCCAACTGTATGAATCAGGCCCTTTGAATGAGAGAGACACAACTATGAGTGGGAAGATGTTCTGACACACAGGAGGCAGGACGGTGGCTGGAGAGCATCCAGGACAACAAGCTAGCAATGAACATGTGAAATGCCCAAAAATTATCTGTGAAAACCATGACATCCTACGCACTAAGTAGCATCCACAAGTTGCTGTAAAAGTCAACTCTAGCGATGAGATTTCTTTACAAGAAGTTAAACAAGGAAAATCTTCAATGACATTTTACTGGCCAAAGTCACAATACAGTATATGCTAAATACTGTGGGAAGAGAAAAAAAACCAGGCAGGATGCTTAGTGTCTCAATGCAGCCTTCCAGGCACAGGCTCCCTGGTATTTTCGGTACCTACTACATTCATCAAAGAAAATCAGAGCACATCTCCAGCTTTCTTTATGGCTAGGGCACAGGAGCATGCCTTGACTGTCTGTCTGGCTAGATGGCACGCAGCTGTCAATGGGAAACATATGCCTTCCTGGAATACGGGCTGGCAAACAGTATTGTCCCCAGTTAATCAGAATAGACACTCTTGGGAAGGTAGTCACCAGTTAGCTTCCCAGACAGAGGGATTTCTCTGGGTTGCTTTTTGCTGCAACCAGCGATGAGTAAAATTGGGGACAGTGCTGTGTCTACACATGAATACCTGCCACCCAAGCAGAAAGGCTGGTTACCTGTCTCCAGGTTCAGCAAACATCTTTTAAAACAAATATTCACAAGCAACTTCCAACAACACGGCAAGCAGAGAGAAGATACAAAGTTCCTGACCCACTCTCAGTCTCCCACCACCAGTAAAGTCTCCCTCGCTCACCTGAGTTTCAGCGGCCAGGCGTGGCATGGAAGCCGCCCGCCCCTGGCTCTCCAGGCCTGGTTGGTGTTCTCCGTTGGCAAGTGTGGGGCTGATTTCCCTCATTTCTACCACCTGATCGAAACAAGAAATGGTTTCAAGTAGCAAGAACATGAACATCAGCTTTGAAGCCATCATCTGAGCAGGCTTCTGCTAAGTTTGATTTAATTGTGAAGAGATGCTAGTATGGGAGAGAGAGTAAATTAAGAGCTGTGAAGTGCCCAGGTTACTCTATCTACAGTGCTGTCTTGAACAAGGACAATAGTGGACCAAGCTCTTCTGCCAGCCATGGCAATGAGCCCCAGCTGTGACCTGTGAAACCCCTCATCTGAGTTTGTACACTGATGACAATGGGATTGGGACAATGGGACAACTAGGAAGAGATAACCTTAAATAACCTATCGCAGCAGACACATAATTCCATGAAAAGTATGTCCACATGTTCAGCTATCAGACTGTAGAAGCTACCAGACTGTAGAAACTACCAGATTTGGTTTTTCTCCACAATGTTCAAGGAAACTTGGGGTTGTAAGAGACAGAACAATGCTTGTCTCAAGGGACAGATCTACTGTCTACTGCATTTCACCCTGTCTTCACCTGTTTTTTCTAAACATTTTCTAACATTTCTAAAAATCTACTGCATTTCTAAAATCTACTGCATCTCACCCTGTCTCCACATCTTCACCCTGTTTGCTCACCCGTTCAATGGGAATTTCTTCTGAGTGGCCTCGTTCAAAAGCTGGTGTCCTGGTTTCATAAAACACGTCCTGGGTGCGTTGGGTCCCCCAAGAACTGGATTCTTTGATCCCACCCTCTGGGGCTGGTCTGTCAGAAGGAAAAGAGGAAAAAAGATTAACTCTCTTGCAAAGAGCTTTTGCTGACCTTATTGTGATGAAGGTAAACCACTGGGATACCCCTCTGAGGTTTCACTTGTGAAACTAGTTGCAGGATAGGCACAGCTGCTGGTGAGGCTATAAGGTCCCCTGGGTTTTGCCAGGGCCACTTCCTATACAGCAACAAGGAAATCAAACCAGCCATCATATTTTTTTCAGTAACTAAGGAAAACAACTTCTGCAGCTTAAGTTCTGATGTAGAAGAATGAAGAATTTTGGGAGTTCAGGCAAATTATGCAAGACCAGTTAGACATTGGTCAAACACATCTGTGGTGATGCTAAAGTACATTCACTGAATGTGCACTGGTACAGGTGGCCCTGGATTTCACTGTTGATCTGATGTTGGTTTCCCCATCGGGGTTATTTGGGACATCTAAATTTCAGATGTCTATCATGAAAAATCCATAGCGCTTGTGACCCAGAGGAAAGTCACCTGAAGAAGAGTAGGAAACAGAGAATTGGTTAGGGATCACTGTTACTATAACTGTTTGGTAAGCTCTCTGTGGAGGTATTATTTTGCCCAAAGAGAAGGAGTCAGATTGTGTCCTGGAAAGTCTCAAGAAGCTCTTGCTGTTACCAAGTGCCATGAGCTCAAGGGACGACTTTGTTCCCAAGGACCTTTTGACTCCCAAGAATTCACTGCAATGGTGGTTGGTGGGTTAAGGTTTGTTTGGTTGTTTTGCAATGATCCCAAATTCCTGGAGCAAACTCCCACTTACAACTAGCCACAACGGAAAGTTCTCCAATTAAGATTCAGAAGAGACCGTTAAAAAAACATAAAGCTCTGGAGAACCCAACGCTACCACCACATGGATAACTGCACCTGAGGCAGCAGTGGGAAGCAGAGCCACACGGAGGCATCTTGGTAGCCACCGGTGGGAAATTGTCCCAGCCATGGCGTGAAGAGGCTGCTGGTCTTGGTGTCACCAGCTGTCCAGAGCAACTGAACCAGCAGTGGTTGAGGTTGATGCATACACCCAGTGTGCCCCTTCTCTGCATTACAGCTTTGGCGGGGAGGTCACGGGATACTCACAACGCGCCCCCGTTGTTGAGTGAGGCTGAGCTTTTCTGGCGAAGGAACGCCTTTGCGTTGTTGAATGCTGCCGGCTGGGTTTGCTCCAAAGTGGCCTTCAGAGGGTGGAAGAGTGACACCGGTCCGGGCTGCAAAGCACAAGGAAAGGTTGTCACGGACAGAGCTGTGTATGGAGAGGATGGGCTGCGGTGCTTTTCCCAGTTAATAAAAAGTCCACTTTCTCACCCTGAGAGATCAGCCCAGCAGAAAGCACACCCCAGCCTTCCCATAGCTGTAAGAGGCTCTGAAGGGCACTTGCTGCCCTCAGCTTTGCACAAGCCAATCCCCCTTCCCTCTACCAAAGCATTCCCCTGGTCACCAGAGCGCAGCAGGGATTTCATACAGACGTGACCAAAGGGGCTGTGTAATTCAGGTGGCTTGCTGTGACACCGGGTCTGCTGTAGCCTCCCATCTGTGGGACAGACAGACCGGCTGGAGATCAGCTGGATGATCATCCTGAAATCAATAGGTATTTGTCCTATCGGAAACCATTGGGGTTTCAATCCCAAGCCAGTTTTGTGGAAATATTTTCAAGAAATTGTAAAAATCTTCAAATCTATTAAAGCCAAAATGATTTTGACTAATTCCCATTTTCAAAAGTAATTTAAACATTTTATAGCCAAAGTATCATCAGCTTTCAATAATTCTTTGGTGTCCCAAAGAAATCTTTTGGTGTTCCCCAGTCCCTAGGCCACTTCTGAAAATAGGACTTAAACTGCCAAATGTCACCTGACATTTCTTGGAAAAGATCTTTCCAGACCTACTGGAAAAGGCAACTGCAACAATTTTTTTTTTATTTTTATTTTTTGAAAGGGAGAGACTTTCAGGACAGGTTTCCATTTTTGAGACAGCGTTTTCAAATCCTGTCTGGAGAAGCATCCAGACTTTCTGGCTGAAATGTGCCAGTGACTCTCGTGAGAGCTGCCCAGCGCTGGAGGAGAGGCTGCCCAAGAGGGAGGACCGAGGAGGACACCTTTGGGCTCCGTACCTGGCACAGGCCTCCAGGCGGCTGGTGGCCTTGGTCCCTGCTGTTCTTATTCTGCTTGTAGAAGTCGAATATCATCAGCGCAGCGTAGACCTTCCCCACAGTCATCTCATCAGCTGTCAGAGGATGGTGAAACGCAGCAGAGACATTCAGGTGAGGAACGGGAAAGGATCAGGAGAAGAGAAAAGTAAGTCAAAGAGCACAAGAAGTAACAACAAATGGGTGTGAAACACAAGGAAAGAAGAGGCGACATTAGAATGACAAGGCAAAACGGACACAGAAAAGTGGGGGAAAGAAAAAAAGACCAAGAAAAGGTTACAACAGACTTCTTCAGATCTTTGCCTGTTGCTGCCTTTCACATCTGAGGAGGATGGCCCCTCTCTCTAGCTCTCTGTGGCAAACATTCACAGAGACCATGTAGAAAAAAAACAGGCAGGAAAACTCTGTGGCATTGTAAGCATTGCTGACAGAAGAATTGCTAAATTAATACCAGATCCACAGCCAGCTTTTTATCAACAAAGAAGCCTTATTCCTATTTCCTTGAATTACAGTCAACCGGGGCATAATGGGCTATATACATTTAAAGTATTTCATTTTTCCAGATGTCTTTTTTCACCCTTACAGCTATTCTACCAGCCCTTCCCTGCAGGGCAATGGAGCACTTACCGTAGAACAAAGAGTTAAAGCAGCAGATATACAGGCATCAAGAGAGGAGGGGAGGAAAAGACTTAAGCAGTCTCTACCCACTGATTTGCACCTCCTCAGTTCCGTCATTTTTCTTAATTAACAATGCCTTTATTGCTCTGCACTGTTTCTCGTCAATCAGAATCCAGAGCCCTTGTCTGGGCCAATCAAGATAATGGCAAACTTTCCATTTTCTCAGCACATTTGCTCAGGACATCACCAAGTAACAGAAATGCCTTTAGCCCCAAAATACCTCAATTCTGATTCTGTAAGGTCTCAGCAAACTTTAATTTTCTTCTCCTGGTTTTCTGGAGCCCAGTTGGTAGAAATTGCTCTCCCATCCTGCAAGGCGCAGGCTGGAGGCAGACAAAGCTATGAAAAAGCTCTGGAAGAGGCCACACAGGGCATCTGTCTCTTCTTGGCACGGTTTGTTGTGGGTTTTTTTTTTTTCCCTAAGTACAGGAAATCTACTGTAGCATAATGAAATACATGCCTAGATGTGACCTCAACTTCTCTACTCCACGGCATAGAGGCTGTGAACCCTTTGGAGAGGATACCTAGAAGCTGAACTGCACTCGGTTTCTTTGCTGCATCCTCTACGTGACCGTGCACCTAGATGGGGCTAGGGACAGAGCAGGCAAGGAGGGAGAAACCTGTTCTGGCCTTCTTAGGCGGCTGGGATGGGTTGGGTGCTCGCTGATGAACCACTTACGTTTGTGAGGAGGCACCAGCAAATCCAGAGCCTTCTGGGACAGATTGGGCCAGACCAGTGAGATCTCCTTTCTCAACTCAGCATCACACTGGTGCTGTTTAACACCCCCTGCAGAAAGGGAGGGGAGAGAAAGAGGCACACGAAGAAGAGTGAAAATCCTTGTCCTGTCAGCGCGTACCACTATTCGCACAGCAAGCACAGGAGAAGGCATTTCCCCCGCTCCCATCTCTTGAGAAGAGCAAGCCGGTGCCAGCTGCAGCAGATGTTGCAAAGGGAACTGGTGATCTCCTCCGTGACAAAAGCGCATGAACTCAGCAGGACCACCATCGCTTCAACCTGCTGACCCTCTGCTGTTGCTTGGGGCTTAAACTGAAGCTCAGACTTATTCTACCTAAGTGCAGGTGCCTGCTCATTTGGGGTGCTGGATAGCATCAGCAGAAAGCAGCAGCACCTCCCAGGTGTGGTGCAAAGGACCTGGTCTGAGGTGCTGGACTATGAGCAATGCCATGACTGATTACAAACCCTCTCCACCAACAACTCTTCCCGAAGTCTTTGGCAACGAGACATAAGCACGCTGCTCCGTATCAGCAGCATCAAATAGCAGCTATATCACAAGGTAAAACAGAAAGAGCCGGCATTATTCAAATGGCCAAAGTGAGGTCTTAATACACAAGTGGAAAGTGATTAAAGTATATATGTAAGCCAACAGGCCAGCTCCCAAATGAATGCACCGCACAGTAGGCAATTAAGTAGTTCATCTGAATGACAGAGATTATTTTTCTAAGAGAAAAGAAATGGGAGGAGGCTCTGGGTACTCTGCTACATGGTGGTTTGAACTCCCACAAGGAAACTCATTAGGGAGGGTTTATTAAGGGCCTGTTAGTGCCACTAAAGACTCAATTAAATGTAGCACACGAAACCTATTCAAACGAAGCATATAACAACAGAGCAGGTCAAAAACTCACAACCCACAGCAGATATAAACCTTAGAAAGAATCCAGCGCTATCAGCTGAGCTCTCTTCTCTGGTTCCCCTCCAGTGTGCGGCCGAAGAAAAGGGGGGGGGGAGCCTTTGCCAGTTGGAAAAGGCTGTTTGAATTACCCTTGCTGACAGGTAATTCGAAGCCTAAAATAATACAAACTCTCAGCACCCTTATCTAGAGGTTATTACTGAAATAAGGCGCTGGCCCCTAAAATCCCAGGCAGTCCTAAATGCATCCTTAGAAATGAGTGTCTGATGCTTGGTGTCATTCCCCAGGGGAGTCCCAGTGACCTCAAAATTTTGTCTTCATCCAGCAGTGCCCACCCAAAGCACCAAAGACAATTTAAGCAACATATGAGGGAGGTAATTAATACAGAGAGGTTGAACGGCTGGACTAAAACCGCTTAGGAAAAGCACAGTATCCTAACCCTGCCCTGCCCTTTGCTTGTAAGAGCACTGTTACCTCCTGTTAGCTTTTAAATTAGGTATAAAAGTGCTTTGGCCAGTCATGCCTTGATTCTGACCCCAGCCAGCCTGATTAAATAGTGTAACGACCCAGAGAAAAGGCCAATGTATTTTATTACATTGCAATGCTTAATTGGGACGTCAAGTAAACACCTGATGAAATACTTGAATAATTAAATTTTATCTCAAGGCAGAATGTGGTTCAAGGCACTTGGAGTCATTGCTTCGCTGCCAGCAGGCAACAATTGGAGAGGAAGGGCTGTTTTTCCCTCATGTTGGAATAGTTAAGAAAAGAGGCGTGGAAACTCTCATTTCTGTTATGCAGCAATGAGTACACGCACAGGGCTTCTCGTCTGAGAGCTCTCAAGTGGGATGGCCAAAGCTCTCCACATCCCATCGACAGGGATGCCAGTACGCAGCCACCCCAAAGGCAGAATGATGCTCAGGACCCCTCTGTTGCCTGTTCCTGAGGCTCCCTCGTCCTCGGGCGCTGGCAGATGGCAGGCAGGCAACAGGAAAACGGGATTTCCACCTGGGGCAGGATTTTGGTGGTTTCAGGAGGACACCAAGCCAACAGACAAGTTGGGGTTTGAGCCCACACGTGCTGTCAGACATCACCTCCCTCTCACCTGAGGCGATTTTGATTTCTAGGGCAGTGCGGATCAAGGCCATCAGCGTGGACGTGAAGTGGACGGTTAAATCTTCAGGCGATATCGGCATGTTCATCCGCACCAGGCGCTGGAGAGAGAAATTCAGTGGCTGTGAGCGCGGGTCAGGATTCCTCCCCCCCCCTTTCCTCCCCCCCCGCGAGCCCTTAGAAATAGCCAGATTACAAACATGTGTTCACCTTTTGTGCACTGAGCTAAAATGCATCTTCTCCATATAGACATCAACTCCTTTTCAGGAGCAGCTCTGAGCTGTAACGGTGGCTTTAGTGGTTAAACAGTTGATTTGCCAGCATTTGTACTGCAATCCTACAAAGACAGTTCTTCTGAAAAAAAGTCAGTTTGAATGCCCTCATCCCATTTCAGAGCCTGGTACCCTGCTCCTGACAGTCTCCAACTATGTCTGCAGCCTGCAGACATGTGGCTGGTGCCCATCACCCCTGCCAAAGCAGCATCCTCAGGAGATATAAACCATGAAGCCACCTCCACCATCCTTTCCTACATCAGTTACCTTCACCTATATTCTGGTTCTACAAGAGGAGCAAAAGCAACAAATGGGACCTGGCACCCTTGAATGAAGTAAGATGATGGAAGATTTGCATCCACCATCCGAGGATCCAAGGATGCGGCTCCATCCAGAAAGTGACTGCGCCTCTTCCAGCTGTGCAGTGGCATCCCCCTTGCCAGTGAGCGGGATGTGAGGAAGGCACTTTTGGTGGCGATGACAAGAGGAGGCGTGTGAGTGCTTTGCACGGGAGCTGTGCAGTCTCTGGATTGGTCCCGTGATGATGCATTTTGTACGCAGCCTGAAGCACACTAGAAAATAAGGCTGGTGAGCCCTGCGGTGTGGCTCAAGTGTTCTGGGGCAATTTGGGACTGGCTGCTAATAACTAAAGGTGTGCAATATCCTTTTTATTGGAGACGCTTGGATTCTGTCTCTTACCTCCTTTCCCCATGGGCATCCCAGGAGCTCTGAAGGTCTTCTCCGTTCCTTCCAGTCAATAAGCTACACAGCTCCATCTAGCCCTCACCCATAGGGGAAGAGGCTGGATTAACATGAGCAGGATTATAATTTCCCCCAATTATGTTCTTTCAGTCCGAACATGGAATAGTTCCTCAGGATCATTGTCTTCCAGGATCTTCAGACCTGGTAGCAACTCCTTCCCCATCACCAGTCAGGACCATCTCTGATATGGCAAATTCATCATTCTTGTAGGCAATGAAGTACCTGAGATTGCTTCGGAAAGCTGTGGCTCCCTTAACACTGCTGGCAGCAGAGCATGTAAATGCAGACGGGGAGAAGCACTCTCCATAACCTTAGCAACGCATTTAAAGGATGGATTTCTTCTCCTTCGGCAATCTAATGATTTCTCAGCTCCTCGGCTTTCACAAGCTGTTTAGAAACTTCCTTGGCTGGAGCCATATCAGACAAGCCTGTGTTTCCGTTCTCCGAGGGTACGTGCAACCCGAGGAAGTCACTGGGTGTTAATCTGTCCGAGCAGAGCCTCGCAGCAGCCTGTAAAACCAAGTGTTAGCTTGGCCTGGGCCCCTTGCTCGGGAGGGAATTTCATCCACATCTGAAAGCTGCTTAGGCTGTTATTTTGATCCCTATCGCTGTACAGAAACCGTCTCTTTGTTTAACAACAGCCCAACATGCTGCTAAAGAAATTTAAGCGCAGTCAGCTGCGGGCTGCGGACTCACCGAGGCAGAGCGCACAGACGAGGCCAGATCCCACTTCGGCTCTGTCCACTATACTGCTGTGCAACGTCAAGGGCTGCGAATATTTTTCAGAGGTGCAGCTTTGCTGGTGCAATCCTCCCTTCCGATGCCACTGCAGTGGCTCAGGGGTGCCTCCTGCAACCCCGCTCACCCTCCTTGGGGCCTGGGGAAGCTGTGCAGTAGAAGCACCGCTGCTCATGGGCAGTTTTTGCTGGTGAAGGGAAACGTGGTGTAGCCGAGAGCAGGGACCTGCCTGGAGACTCAGGCGAGGCGAGAGGCAGAGCGCTCTGGGTGAGCCCTGACTCCTACTCCTGTGCTCTACCCAAAACCAAGCCAAGACTGGTGAATGAAGACTTGGTCCCCCTTTCCATCACTGGGTTAGCCTCCCTGCTTAGAGAGATCTCCGACACACAGTTTCCCAGAGGTATGAACTGAGCTGCCTTAGGCATTCTGGTGCCCTGAGAGAGGACGGACTCCAGCCCTGGGACCTTCTGCCAGCCAGGGAGAAAACATCCCTCCAGGGCGGACGTGTGCTGGTGCTGAGGGAGGGCACAGGGCACTGGTCCAGTGCAAAACACCTGCTTCTGAAGTGAGCTGACATTCAGAGGAGCCGAGACCTCCATACTTATCTTATTACACGTCTTCGGATCTCATTGCAGGCTGCAGGGACAAGAGGCTCGTGTAACAACCTACCCTGTCTCCTAAAGTCTGAGACAAACCATTGTAATCTCAAAGAGCTTTCTTAAAGCATGCCCAGAGGTTATCTTCCACGTCTGACAAGCCTCAGAGATAGGGAAATCAAAGCCAAGACTCTCCTCCCTTCATAATTCAACGACAGTATCAAATGCTGGCAACGCCACAACTATTTTTTCTGTTCACTTATGTCAAGTGAAACAGGATTTTAATTCAGAGTTCTGCCCTCAGCACACAAAAAGTTACAACAAAATTATTATATCCATGTGAGCGCACAGTTACCACTTACAGAGTCCCACTGAATCCCAGTTCGGTGGGAGAGAGAGTTAGGGGATGGAGAGAGAAAGAAGATGCATGGAAGCGAAGAACAAGCAGGTGAGAAATAATTCCTCTCAGGAGAGCTCTATCCTCACAAAAACTAGAGCCAAAAGACATTTTGGGAATGAGACATCCCAGGTCCCCCAGCTGACTTTCTAGAACAAATTCCCAAAGCGAATGGATGCAGAACACAGGCCACATCACAGCTATACCTAGCAATGCTGTAGGAAGGTCTTTCCTTCTAAATTTTCATCAGGGACAAAGGATTTAGAGGGAAGGAATTTTCCAAGGGAATACACACTTGCAAGAAGGTTGGCTGAGCAAAACTCACGTGCAAGTGCTGAGGAGTGCTGCAAACAGCCACCCGGATGAGTCTCTCCCCAGACCACGTCCCCATGCTACCCTCAGCACTGCCTGGTCTACAGCATTTTTTCCATCCCAATATGCAAACTGGTCAAACAGGCCAATCCCGACACCTTTAGGCCATTGCAATTTCCGACCTGATAAACCATCAGCCAACAGAGAGTGTGGTCGTTGTGCAAGTCCTCGTGCATCTCACCGCCCCTAGCTGGGGACCGCTGGCTCTAGCGGCACGTCAGGAGAGGGGAGGCTTGCTCTGGCTTGGGTGGGATGTCTCCCTTTCTCCTCTTTATTGGGGTGGCAAACCGGGATGCATCTCCCCGTCTTCTCCTGGGGCAGGTTGTGGGCAGTCAGTTGAGGAGCACTTGCATTGCAAGGTGGGTTGCAAGTTGCACCTACCAGGGCAGAGCAGCTGCCCATTTCTTAGCCAAAAAAGCCATTAAATGGCACAGAAGTGCCTTATACCCTGCTGCAGCTAAGCCGAACATGTTTTGGCTTTAAGCCATCCCCGATCCCTCCCGATATCAGTGAAAACTGCTTTCTTGGAAGCGCAAATTGAGAAAATATGTTGCTCAAATGGATACACCACATTTCTGGGAGAGCTCAAAAATGCTGAAGATGAAGCAGTTGGGAGAAAGGAATTGATTCATCTTTGATTCAAAATAGCTTTGCCACCACACCGTGTGGGGGAGGCAAGGGAGAAAGCAGTTTGGTGAGACATGCTCACACCATGTCCCCGCACCGCCACTGACACCCAGAGGAGCCAAGGAGTCAGCCAGATATTGGCACAGCCGCCCCCAAGGAGGGACTTGGCACCCGAACTTCCCTGCACATCGTCTGGTGCATTTTCCTAGCGCCAGAAACGCAACCGAAAGGCTGAAACTGCAAACAAAAAGAAATCTTCATTTCCCCCCCCAATATTATAAAACAACCTTAACGTAAAAATGTTTCTTTCCAACATGTGCAGGAGCGAGAGATTTCAATCCTTTCAAATCTACTTTCTAATTTTACTTATATTTTAATTCATTTACATTTCTATAGGACCCATTTAAAAGGAACTGGAATCCAACTGAAATTGGTAAAATTTCTCAAAGTCAAATATTCTGATTGACCCAAAATTGCTCTTTGAAAAATTAATCAAGAACTTTTGATTTTCATCCCTAGCCAGCAGAGAAGAGAAAATCTCAATGTTTTTCACACAGCATGGGCAACAACATTGTTAAAAATTGTTAAAACATTGTTAAAAAAACCGGAACCAGCTGTTTAGCCTGTATGCAGTTTAGAGTAAAATTAACATCTCCCCACATTTTTGCTGTTTCTTCTGGCTGAAGTTGCACTTCAAGGCCATGGGTTACCAGTTCCTCATGCTTTGGAATACGATGCAAAAATTTGATTTTTAAAAAAAAATTTGATTTGGATAATTTTCCATCTTTTTAGACCCCAGAAGGAAAACATACGAGCCTGCCGATGCAGATGGCAGGGGACCCGATGCTTCCTCGCACTTGTAAAAAGCTTACATCACTTGGGGTGTCCTGGGAATCGCCAGCCACAAACCAGGGGTGTTCAGGTGAATTAATAACTGGGAGCAGGAAAAAAAGGTAAAAATCCCTCCCAGGTGCCCAGCCCTGGCAGGAAAGGGCTTCCCTGCTCTCCACGCTGCTCCTCTTCCTCCCCTCGTCTCCAATCTCCTCCAAGAGCCTTTGAGGAAAAGCAGCCGGCAGCAGATGGAGTCCCCGCTCCTATTTCCCAAGCTCGCTTGGGGAACCTTCCTCCAGCCCTTGATTTTAATTAGGCAGTTTTGGAGGCATCTCCCGAGCGAGGGCAAGGGGAGCTCGTTAATGCTTCTGCAGGAAAAGGCCCCAGAGGCAGGAGCTGCGATATTGTCTCTAGAGTCTCCTAATTAACTCTGTGCAGATAACGAGGTAGTAACCGATTACAGCCGGGTTAGGGAAGCAACGCTTTTTGCTCCGGTTACTTGTGTGGTCAGGAGGGGTGCAGACACCCCTCAGCTTCTAGTACTGATTTAATTGCAATTAAACAAAGACATCGCTAACGAGAAACCAAACCTTTGTGTCAAGCAGAATTGACAGAATTTATGCCCTTTCAGCACTTGGTTTCTGCAGATCTTCTGCTTAGAAACTTCTTGGACGATGTTCGACTAGGCAGGGAACGTGTTAGAGAAATGGGGGAAAATTCATCCCAGTGTCAAAAGCTGGGATAAAAGGTCTCCTGCTTGCTCCCAGCCTGACCCAGAAAATAAGCACTAAACAGAAATATCTGCACCGTAAATCTTATTCACTGCCACATTTGTCCAAACATTAGCAAGAAGAGGAGCATACTGAGCTACGAATGCCAGGAAAACTAGCTGGCACCCCGATGGATTTGAATTATTAAGAGCACCCCATCAGCAGCTCCCGCACAGCCTCCGGGACAAGAACTGCTCTGGGAATAATCCCCAAATGTGAATAAATTCAGGACAATGGAACGCTGCTTGTGGGAAACGAGGCTGAGTTTGGTGAATAAATTATTTGCTATGAATAATTCACCCTGACCTAGTTCTAATTATTCTACTCTCATTTAACTCTTCTGTTGGCTTCAGAGATGCTGGCCATGGCCTTCCTCCCTCCCACAGCCAACAGAGGAGCCAGATCTGTGCCCCGAAATGTGGGTTCTGTCTCCGGCACACAACTGGACCTGTTGCATGGAGAGTCATCCTACTTTCAGTAAGTGCAAGCTTGCAATCTTGCTCCTTGTCCAGCAAAAGCGCTGCGTGATGCTAACTGTGCAGAAGAGGTAGCAAGGCTCGGCAGCTAGCAAATGGACCGTTCAAACTCTTGTTTAGCAAGGGACCGAATCCAGATTTTAAAATCCACATGGCAGTGACAGGCAAGGTGAGGTGCAGCCCTGGTGCAGATGGGGAGCCAGCCCAGCTCCAAGGTCACCCCCATCACATATTCAGGAGCCTTGGCCATGTCAGGAGGTGCTAAAGGGAGAGCCAGAACCCTCCTAATCCCTGCAATAGATCACCTTTGAAATAGGGTGTGCAAAGCCGTGCTTGACAGCACCAACAAAAGCACAAAACAAAGTCAAGAGCCCCCTCCGGCTGCCAGCATCGCCCTGCAGACTCCATGCAGGGCTTCGCCTGGAGCTAGACTCGGACAGAGGTGGAGATGTGCCTGCTGGCAGTGCTGTCTTCTCCTGTCCCCAGAGAGGAAGGTAAAAAGACGACTCTGAAGAGCAGCGGGGAAAGGCTTGGGTTATTGCCTCTCCTAGCAAGAGAGGCAACACAGTTCCTAAGAATCACGCCCTCAGGATCTCAAAAAAACCCTTCTCCAACCCTGCTCTTGCAGATCTCTTCAAGGTATGTTGACGGCATTGTAGCGCCAGAGAGATTTGGCGGCATCACGGGCCTTCCTTCTCCCTTTCTCTAAAGATGCACGCAAAGCTCTGCGGTGCAAAGGACGGCCTGACTCCAGGTGGTGGCAAAGCTGGCTGCCGCTCTGCCCTTATTGCTACTATGCTATAGCATATAAAACCCCAGGACCCTTCGCTATGGCCAAGCTGAGCCTGTCTAAGAGGCCTCAAAGTCTCAATATGTGACTGTAAACGGAGTGAAAAAACCGCCACCCCCCTCATCTGAAAACAGACAAGCGATCAAATCTCAAGACACCAGGGTGAAGTCAAAGTGGTTTTCTTCCCTCTTTTCATCTGACTGGGTAGCAGAGATTTTAAAACTCAGTTCCTTCACCCTTTTCTCACGCCCCCCCGGTGTGGGATAGAGCTCTCCTGGTGCCCGAGCAGCGCGGCCGGAGGACCCCAGGCATGCACCTCCGGGCAAGCAGCAAGCCACGCGCACAAAACTGCAGAGGCTGGTCACGCCGACCAAGGAGAACAGTTGAGAAAGGGGAAGCAGAAAGCAGCAGAAAGGAAGGACAGCAGCCGAGGAGGCTGCAAAGAGGGAAAAATCCAAACGAAAAGACAACGTGCACATACTGAGAAGGCAACACAGACAAAGACGGGGGAAAACACACAAAAACTTTGCAGAGAGGACTGGGAAAAATATATATGGAAAGAAAAAGAGTGGACATGTGGGGCAAAAGAGCTTTTGCCAGACAGAACAGTAAAATTTTTTAAAAATCATTTGGTTCGGAGGGAGAGAGCAAAAATAGCGCAGAGACAAAGCCCTGGCTGCTCTCGGCACTGGCTGAGCTACGGCTGCAGGACGAGGGGGTCGTTGCCCCTCTGCACGCTGGCTCTGCGTGCAGGTGTGCCTGGCGGGGTGGGCTGCACTGTCCTCCCCAAGTCTCCCATCAACTGTGAGAGGACAGTAAGTGACACCGGTGGGGGGGTCCCGGCAGGTGTAGGGCAGGGGGATGCCGTGACCTACACGCAGCCAACATCTGGGGGAAGATGCTCAGCACCAATCTGTCTCCGTGGATGTGCTGTTCCTAGTGCTGCACGTAGAAGTGGAGGAAGGAGGGAGCAAAAATCGGTACTGCTTCCCCATGAGGGTTTAGTTTTATCGGCAGCCATAGCTGGGAGGGGGGGTCAGCCCAAGCTGCAGCCTTATACCATGGGAAAAATTCAGATCTGGACTTAAATCCATATTTCTGTAGTTCGGGGCTCTTCGATAATGTGCAAAATGAATCTGATCACCTCCAAGCTCAGAGAAATCTGATGCTCAGTCTAGATTTGAGCTGTTTGACTTGAACCCACCTCTACCTATGGTTCAGTCATACACAGACACGTTTTAGAGGTTTCTTAGTGGATGGGTAAAAATTAAAGACATCTTTAAAAAAATCAGGAGCCCGTGTTTTAAAAAGAAACCATTCATGTGTACCTACGTCCTGCGGATTTGTTCTGTAAGGACAGACAAACCAGACGAGATACCAGCTAACTCACAGGGAAAAGACAGACTAGGGAAGGCCCATCTGCAGGGCCTCTGCCCAGGGAAAGTCTGCTGCCACAGCTGAGAACAATCACATAGAGGCAGAGACACCACACTATGCAAATCAGCCAAAAGGCTTGTTTAAAATGCCTATTTTAACACATGATCTTTTTATCCCCTTTTATTTTCCTTTTTTTAACTGTATAAGATTTGGAAAAAAACAAAGGGAGAGCTTTATGCTTCTAGTACACCCGTGTGACCGCAGAGCAGATCTGGTTGCCCAGCTGCAAACACCTACTGCTGGGCTTTCAGCAATGTTTTAAGTCAATGAAAACTCACAGGTGCTAAAAGGAGACATTGATTACTTTAAAATCATTGGGTTTCTGTGTATAATTGGTACCTCTATACAGATGTTTATCTATCTACTCATCTATCTGAAATAGCTGAGACCTGGGAGCTGGCATTTTGATGTAGCTGGGTTTCTCAAGCTTAGTTATGGTACGGTGGGTATGAATTGCTCGTAATAAAGATGCTCTTTTAAAGCAGCTATGAAAGTGGCCAGAAACAAATCAACCGGAATACAGAAAAGATATCTAACTGGCTAGCTTTAAGGCTATGTTTAATTTTCTTTTTATTTTAAATCCTAACATACTGAGGAAGGATCTTGTAGGAAGCCATATCTGAACCTCTTCTTGCTTCTAAGTGCCCTACATAAAGGCAGGCCCAGGTTTGGGTTTAGCTTAAATCTCTTTGCAAAATCTTGCTTTCATATGGCCTCAGTGAAAAAAACAAGCACTATTGGAGGGGCTGTTGTGATCTGGATCCATTGCACCGAGCACGGTGGGGTGCGGTAATTAGGCTTGGTGGTGGCTGAAATGACATCAACAGCAAAAAACCCCTGTTGAGTTTGATGGACGCTCAATTACACCAATGCTAAATGCTTATGACAAACCTCTCCCTCCAAAACTGTGAGGTTCAATGTTAAAAGCTTCCAAGGAATCACCCCTGCAAATGCAAATTTCCAAGCGCCGTGCGAGCTGCTGGGAGAGCAGCGTGGCTTTCACTGGCGGGGTCTGGGTCTGCTCCGTAATTTCGGCTCTGTCTCTATCTGAGTTTCCACCCAGGCAGTGTCTGAAAGGCAGCAGCTAGCAGCCTTTTGGATATAAAGCATTTATGTGGTTCAATTAAAAAGTTTTTCAGAATAAACAGTAAGTTTGAGTGATTTCTTCATCTTACTGTCTGAAATGTTTTCTGTTAAAATAATTTCTTTCACGAGGGTATTTAAGAAGCCCTTCTGGTGTTGCCTCTGTTTAATAGCTTGCTAACTCCTACAGTACTGCCTACTCTAATTACTCCAATCTAATTAAGAGGGGGAAAAAACAACATACTACTGAAGGGCTAGTGAGAACAGATAGTCAAAGGGCCGTAGCAAGATAAATGGGGATCATATTGGCAGAGTAATTTGCTCATTAGCACCCTCCCTCCCCAAATTAGCCTAAATGGAAGCAGAATGAGAGAGGAGAAATAGAAACACTGATAGAGATAGCAGAGACATACTTAGAAAGACAAACTGATGTGCCATAGCTTCAAAGACCAAAAAAATGTTACAAAAAAAAAAAAAAAAAAAAGCAGAAGATCCAAAATCCAGTCTGCTTAGAAAGCAGAGAAAGCACCAGAAAAGTCCAGGAGAACACTAATGCCACAGAAAACCGGCACCCACTTCAGCCACGGCACAAAAAGCTGGTGGTTTGGCAGGAGTTTCTCGGGGGGTTGATCTACCTTATAGGCAACGCGAGCAGGACATTTCTTTCCAAGGCCTAGAGGTGGGGACATGTGTCTCAGCATCTCATACATGTCTGTGTAACTGATGCGCCCGCTTGGAGTCAAAGGCAGGGAGGCAAAAGCCAGAGGACACAGAAACCAAACCAGACCGGGTGGAGGGGGGGGGTGGGAAGGAAGGGGATGGGGAAAAAGGCAACACATCGGAGCAAATGAAAAGGAGGAGAGAGAAGGGAAAGCAGACAAGAAAACAGAGATCCGGTTAATTAGGTTTCTCAGGAAAACAAAACCAAAATAAAGAGGTGGGTAAATAGAAAGGTTTCTCCGCTTCCGTTGCTGTGTTTCCGCGCCCAACGTCTCCTCACTGCAGGGATGTCCCGCGGCCAGAGCTGCCCTCGGCACGTGGGTCCCTGCAGGGAATGATTGATGTCTCCGCTCGGGGGGGAGAGGGTGTGGGGAGGGCTCGGGTTGGGCTGGCTCTTTGCAGGGGTGGAGGGATGCTTCCCCTTCTCACCCCCCCAAACCAGTCAATCAAGAGGCTGTATTCTCCATGCCAGGGAGAGCTGGTAGGCAGAGTTATGGGACAGGGAGAGATAGGGCTTAGAGAAAATGTTCAGCTTTCCTTCAGTGAACAGAGAGTTTGGTTTTCAGGTTAGTCTGGGGGCTGCGAGAGATGCAAAAAGCCAGTCCTGGTGTGTTTGCTCAGGGGACAGACTGGGACTGCTCTGACTCCAAGCCAAGGGTGCAACTCTGCAAAACCTCAGCCAGCCTGAATTTCTCCTCCAGCCTGAATTCAGGTTTGACAAAACCAGAGCCCAGCACTCCATTTGCAGTGGTGGAAGGGGGACCTGTTTCTCCCTTACATTTGATGGGGCCCCTCCTTCATCAAGCCAAGCTGAACTGGTTGTCTCCACCACAGAGGGCAGCCGGCTGCATGTTAGAGGGTACTGGGAGTTGAAGAGATTTGGGAAGAGGCCCTCAGACCAGCCCATTACTGATGGCATCTACCTTCAGCGCATGTTGGTGGTAAATAAAATCCTTCCCTGAAAAGCAAGGGGTGCAGAAAGAGCAAGGAATTCTCCTGCTTTGCCTTTTTCTGACTACTGAAACTGAGAGCATGACTATGACAATCTCATTTTGTTTTCGCAGCGAGCTGCCTGCTTATTATATTGTGCAAATCTGTGCTGCCTGTCATCTGAGGAGACCTAAGTATATTGCAGCATGTTATTAATTAATGTTTAACCCCTGGAAAAGCAGGACAGTATGATCATCTCTGCTATACTAGGAGGGAAACCAAGACCTAAGCACCCATATGAAACCCCTTTCTCAAGCAGGACAGCTACAGAAGCAGGCACCTGCACACCAGCCCGCTGCCCTGACATGGGTCTCAATTCCTATGTAAAGCATTGGTGCAGGAGGGGGCAGAAGAGAGAACTTACCAAGCCAAAAATGTCTATTCCTGTCCTTGGTAACTAATGCAGTTAAAACACCACCCAGGTTTTATAGCCCAGAGCTAATTTAAAGGCTGCTGAGAGACATAAATTGTAATTACAGCCAATGGCTTCCCCCTGGCTTCTCTCTTCTGCCCCTGCTCCCAGGCTGGAGGTACAGGGTGTCCTGCCTTCTCTGCAGTACTTGTTAACTCTTAATCCCCAATCAGGTGTGGAAAACACCTGGGCCAGAATGAAAGAGAAAAGCAAGCTCCATGCTGGCTGCTTCCACTTCTCTCTCCTTCATCTTCTGCTCTCCATATACCGACTGCAAGAAAATCCCTGTCTGTGACTGGGACCCCACTGAAGTCCAGTGTCATCCCGTGCTGATTTCTTGGCAAGATCTGTCCTTAATTCCCCACCTCAGCTCCTAAGCACAGTATACTTTCCCTGTGCCATGAGGCAGGAGGTTTGACTGGATGTCCATCATAGCTTACGATCTCAGAGACGTAATTTTGCTCCCAGGGCAATCTCTGGCTGTTGCTGTTACACTGTGAAAAGCTCATCCCTTCATCTCTCCCAGCCTAGGTAACCATCCCACTCTGCTGCCCAGTTAACCAGCGCCCAGATCAAATGTCTTTTCAGCTCAGGAAAGGGAAGGGTTCAAATACTAGTCATTCAACAGGGGCGACAATGCTATGAAGCCCAAAGAAAATAGACTTGCTACTCCCTAGAAATCTTGGGATGACATTTCTCTCTGGTGTGCATATATAGCGAGAAAGTGCTCAGATGCTGTGCTGCTTTTCCCCAACACTTCCCACCTAGACCTGGCAGGATGGAAGCTGGAGGGTTCACTGTCTCATAAAGCTGCCTGTCTCCAGCCAGCTGGGGTGTGGGAGTAGATGGGGAAGAGATGCATCGAGGAAAAAGGAGGCAGTCAGTCAATCATTCCTTTTTTCAGGCAAGGGGTTAGTTACGTTACAGTTTCTTTTCTGTATTGTTTGCATTTGCACTTGGTGAGGGATAAAAAGAAAGAAAATCAGAACTGAAAATGCTGGAGGGAGTCTCTGAAGTTCCAAACCTTGTATGCCACCCTATGAGGGCACTTCTTTCCTAAGCCCAGGGGTGGAGCAATTACACGTAACAAATTGTACATATCCTTATAATGAATCCGGCAACTGGAAAGAAAACATCAGATGTTACGACAGCAAAAACCAAGGGGAATCAGTTTTTCCCCAGGCAAACAGGAGAAGTTGGAAGGGTAAATCACGCTGAAAAGCAAGGTTAGTCTGACAGCAACTGGGCTTGCAATGAAGGAGGCAATTTAACACAGAGAGAGAGAGAGAGAGAACTTCCAACTGCTCAACAAAATCTATATCCTTGGATTTTCTCCTGTGAAGCCTTCAGTGCCACGTGCAAGGCTTTCCAACCATTGCATTTGGTTACCTTTACCACTAATGTTTTACGTCCCTGTGCCTGAGCATCTGCCTACAGACGGCCCCTACCCACCGCCCAGGTGCTGCAGCAGCCCAGCAAATCCAGAGCCTGCAGCACGCAAATAGCCTATTTAATGGATTATTACTGGGATTCAAATTAGCTGGTTCAAAAGAGCCTGGGCACCTTTACCTTCCACTGTTACCACCTACGTAACCCCAGCAGGGCTGTACTCTGCTTCATGGGCAATAAGCAATTTGCTGGAAGTCCAGAAACTGCCATCTCGAGAGCCGTCTTGGCCATTGGCACTGGGAAAATCCAGCCTTCATTACCAGTAGGTGAAATCAGGTGCCTCGAGGTAGCTTTATGGTCAGTCTCATGAACTCCCAACAATATTTTCAGCTAATTTAACAGCAGGATTAGATTTCTTAATTTTTCGTAAGTAACCAAATCATGTACAAAAAGAGCTGTACTGAACTTCAAAATGACCTCTAAAGAAAAATGAGATGATTTGGCTTCACTATGTTTATTTTGGTATGTTCTATAAAGAAGGCTGGAATATTTTGGAATATCTCTTTCAATATTACTGCTTTTTTGGATGTGAAAAACCTTCACAACCAACTCAAAACTATTAATTCAGAAACAGATCAAATGGAACTGTGCAAGTCTTGGCTGCAGGCCTAATCGTGGTTATAAAAAGTATATTGGTTTAACTGAGTCAAGAAATTTACCGAAATTTTAGAACGGTTTTGTAAAATCAGTGTGTAGAAAATAAATATGAGCAGTTCCCTGAGCTCTCTAAGAGTCTGTGGAAGGCTTGAAAACCAGCAGATGTATTGCATCGGAAAGTCATGGCAGCAAATTATGACACACAGGGATTCTTTCGCAGGTTGTTTAAAGCTATTTGAGTTTTGTTTCTTTTCATCAGCATCCCTTTATCTTGGATAGCTAAGAAAAAGCTCTCCCTTGGGAGCACTTGCACTTCTTCCCGACCGCAGAAGGTGCTGCCAGTAGCATCTCCCTTGGCTCTTGGGAGCAACTGATGGGAATGGGATGGCAAGACCAACATTTCCAGTATCTCTAAGGGGTCTGCGCTGGGAAGGGGGGTATAAGAGAGATAAAGCGCTCACTTTATATATCTTGAACAAATAAAAGCTTATAGAAATCCAATTTTCTTTTCTTTCCCAGTTCATCCTTAAAGTCAGTGTTTTCACTCCTTTCCTGATTAACTCCCAGCCCCAGACCAAACCGCTGTGTGTGCCCCATTTCTCTCGCTCTCTCTTTTTCTGTGAGCCCGAGACTTCTGCCACCCCTAAATCCAACAGTTTCCCCATACTTACCCCTACTGAGTGTGACACACATCTAGAACAACAGCTGCTAGCTGCTTCTTTTACTTCCTTTTGAGTGTTTTTCCCCAGAAAAGTTTATAGAAAGTCAGATTTTGTAACAAAAACAAAGGTGATATTGGAAATAGGTATGTAAATATATACACATTAAGCCTATGTTTAAAATATTATCTATATAACAAGAGTATAACGACATTTGTACTTTTTACCCATGCAGCATCTTTCCTCGAGGGTGTCAAGCTACGGAAAGAAACACTGTAATTGCCTTTTCCCTGGGACAATCAAAGAATAGACCTTGAGAGAGGCAACCAGTTAGTGACAGATGGAAGTAGCAACCAGCTCACCTGCATCTGAGCATAAGATAACATTGCCTGGGAGTCATCTTTTTCTGGCAAAGTATGCTGTAGTGATTATTTACCATTCCCCTACACGTCTATACTGGGAGCTGAAATGGCTGACATGGAAAACAAAAACTGGATCAACATTTTGTTTCAAAGAGTTTGACCAACTAGTGGAACAACTGCTGGGAGCTGTACCTTAAAAGACAAGTTATTAAGCTGAGTCCATGGATAGCTATTATGAAATACCATGTCCAGAGCTTCACAGACATTCAGCCCAAATGATCAAAAGATGTGTTCTGGTCTTAGACTGTGAATGGATTTCAGATTACTCTTAAATTGTGGAAATGTTAGTCCCACTTATGAAAACATAAGTGATTTCAGTGGAACTATTCACACACGGAAAATCCAGAACATGCACATGTTTTAGGATCAAGCCTCGAGCATCACATCTTGGCTGTCCTTTGATTCACACTTCTGCCCCCGGTCACTCTGCCAACACCAACAGCTTCACACCAGAGCAAAACGGGAACAAGGTTAGAGAAAAACAGAATTAAGATCTTAATATGTGACATATTCTGTATTAACAGCTCTAGAAGTGAAAAGGTTTGGCCCCTGAGTGCCTCACAAAATGTAACTTCTGCACTCAAAAGTTAATAGAGCGAGCAAATCTTTCTGTACACTTAATGCTTCTGCCTCTTATGGGTGGAAAGTTCCTGAACACATAAACATTAAAAAAGCACACTGATACTAATTTTTCCCCTTGCAGGTGTGTTACTCCTCCCACAGATGATAATCAGAGCCAAGACTATTTTTTAAGGAGAGAGCGGGCACTCCCAAGTTTTCAGTCTCATTGAGATTTTCTAGTGGTAAGAGATAGGACTGGATTCGTAAAAGCAAAAAAAGCTATTTAGTGCCTGCCAAATACCCACAAAGGACTTGTCTGTCTTACAGAGCACATGGTAATGAAAATCTGCTTGGAGATTATGAGCTGCTAGTATGTGTGCAGTATATAGGCAGGCTTGTAGTATGGGTGGCTTTGAGCTAGTTAAAAATTACACACAGTTCAGAGAAATGCAGTCATTTTGGAATAGGTTTACATTTAAAGTTAGCCTAAATCAATTTAACTGAGATTTTAAAGCAGTTTAATTGCATCCTAGCAGGGAGTTTGAGATGCTGATTATACAAACAGTTTCTGCATCTGTCTCTACTGAAGGGAAACAAAAAAGAGTGGAAAGATTGGAGGAGCTGGAGGCAGCTTCATTACAAATACAGAAGAGATTCATTGCAGAGTAACTCGTGGGGAGGAAAATGGATACAAAATTAGTAGGGCTTTAAATTAAAAAAAGTCCCCCAACAGGCAAATTCCCAAGCTGCAGAATATCAAGGAAATTACTGTGACCTGTATCTCAGAGCATCTAGAAATGAAAATAACACAGTCACCGGGGCTGTTGTGCAGTAGCTTTCTCTGGGCAATGGAGAAAAGCAATATATTAAAGTCAGTCTTGCTCTAGAAGTGATCACTGGTCAGAGCCATTCCCTCATTTTTAAAAAATCCCTTAAAATGCTTCAGCAGTGGCTCTTGGGTCTGCCACAGCACAGTGCCACTCCTCCGCTGCTGTGGCACTTAAGCCCAGGTGTGTAGCTTTCCCTGCGAGTGTCTTTGAGCAAGAGAAACAAAGAGATAAAACCATAAACCCAAACACCTCACCACCTGGCTGTGAGAAAAACATTTCCTCCTTTAACACAGCCATATATCAAGAACATTTTATCAGAGGCTCACTGAAAACTGAAATGCTTCCGAAGTTAGGCTTATTGCATTTTCTTCTTATTATTTCGCACCTCTTCTGTTCCAACTGCAAGTCCAGAAGCTAAAATATTATTCAGAAGAACAAAATGCCCTTCTACAATTTGATGTCATTAGAAGGAGGCTTCCAAGATCAAAACATCGGGTTCGATGAGAAATGTCTATTTAAAAATCACATGTTTTCAGCAAACCACCCTCACCTTGAGAAACATCACGTCACTCCCTGCTGCCTCACAGGTGGGTGAAAGCAAATGGTGAAGACCGAGCCTGAAGCACGTGACTCAGACGCAAAGCGGTGGGGTACATCATCTCCTTTTAAGGGAGAGATAGCACCTTGAAAACTACTTTTTTTTTTTGTGTGTGTGGCCTCAGGTCTCTGCACAGGATTTGTGAAACCATTCAGGTGGTTCTCAGCTAGGAGAGAAATGCTGCACAAATGAGGTATAACAAGGCCTAGCCTCTCAAGTCACCTAAAGTGCTGCCAACGGCAAGAGATTCAGCATATTTTTATCTCCAAACCGGGATGCAGAAACCAAAGGCAATCAAAGCTCCTTTTGGAAATGTTAAACAGCTTTTCTACATGGCCATTTAGCCAAGATCATTTGAATTTACCCTATTAATTTTTGGTCATGTGTGTGTGGGGAGGAGGGTGCGTTTTGCCTTCTTGATTTGTTGTTTATGTCTATCTTGTGTCTATTTGAAGGAAATGCCCTTGTAATGACATCAGGTTGTTCATCTCCAGTGTGCAGTGAATTGAAGTTGGAGCATTTACCACCACCGTTACCTCAAGCTTTGGAGTTGTTTTCCTTCTGGAGCTGTACTCACATTAAAACAGGCTGTTTGTGTGTATGGGTATGGTATTTATACACAACGTATATCCTTTTCTCCACATGTAACAGTGTACATACCAGGCAGCTGGGTCATACTCAGCCCAGACACGAACAAACTCATCCAAGTGATGGGGCCCAAGGATGGAGGAGTCTCTTGTCAGATACTCAAAATTGTCCATAATCACAGCCACAAACAGGTTTAACATCTGCAGAGAGGAAGCAACAATGCAGTTAGAGAGAAAAGAAAAAGAAAAAAAGCTGGAAGGGGAGCAGGTCTGACTCCGTTAGCAGGGTGTGTGGTTTCTACAAGAAGCAGCCGCACCCCGGAGAATAAACCCTACAAACGCAGCCCTGGCTCCCTGGGGACCCTGCTGCCACCTCCGCCTGCCCTGCACGCTGCAAGCCACTTCCAGCTCTGCAGTAAGCGGCAGGTTTGCCACGGCTTTTGACCACGGACAGGTTGGCCATGTCCCCGTCACTGGTGATGCCCCACAGCATGACCCATCCCAGAGCCCGGCTCAGCACCTCTCCCTTGCCCCTTCTTCATCCTACGCCAGGACAGACCAGCACACGGGCTGCTTCACCAACCGGGTGATGTGCACTCTTCCAGTACTTTCATATCGAGGCACATCAAGACAAGAACAGCTAGAAGAAAAACCATTCTTCAGCCTGAATGTCCTATTTTAGACCCGTAACAGTTCAAACCTTCAAAGATCCCCAGAAAGACAAGGGGCAGGCTCCAGTCCCTAATGGCCGCTGTCTAACACAGAGCCCGGCAAACACTTCTGGCATATAAAGATTCTCCTCTTATTAAAGCCAACAGAAGAGTCACGAGGATTTCAACGGGAAAAGATCGAGCTGCAGCCAGCAGAATGGAAGAGCAGGAGGGCAGGCGGGAACGGATGCTCCTGTGCCGGATAAAGACCTGACTGGCACAAGGCCCCTTTCTACCTTCATGGTGTCTTCTGGAGGCAGGCTGAGCTGCTGCCGTGAGCGCTGCTCCCTTGCTGAGCAAGGAGGACTGCGGTGAAGCAGCCCGTGAGCTCTTGCGCGGGGATGAGCAGCGTTAAAGTGAATATGGATGTCCCCGGCTGGTCTGCCGGTCGTTAAAAGAAAATCAGGTAGTGGAGTTTGGGGTTTGTGCAGTTTTAAAGAATTCATATTCCCGTGTGACCTGGAGGGAGGAAGGGGTCTTGGCTCTTGCTGGGACACACGATCCACCAGTACAAACAAGAGTCCATAACGAATCACCACGTCACCACCAAATGCTAATCAGGAACTTCCCAGACCTGTAGTCCATCTATTTTTTAGAACCCACCCCAACAGAAAGCAGGGAGCAGCCCCCAACATATCAATGTCCTACACCAGAGCACTGGGGTTTCTTACACCACCCAAGGGTCTTCTCCAGGCCATGCTGCACAGCACACAGCTGGGCGCCCCAGCTGCAAACAAGGCTTCTGCCTCTGCAGCAACCTGCGTGAATTCACTCCTGCAGCTGAGCGTTAAGGCTTGTCAGCTCGAATGCAGCATTACACTGAACAGCTCTGCTGGCTTTGGGGAACCAAGCCAGTACTTCGTGCCACCCCGGTTCCCGGATGCTCGCGGGGTCTGTGTGCAGCACAGCCTAGACAAGCCCTGGGATCTCGGTGCCATGCACAACGCAGTGCTGGACAGGGATGTCCAACCCAGCTCTCACTAAGCTACTCAAAGACTGGCAGCACTATAACCACATCAGCAGGGCTCGCTCGGGTGCTGCAGGTACCCCACAGAACCCCCAGAGCATCAAGAGACAGCAAAACTTTTGAGAGTTTGATCCCAATCCCCTTGCCATTATTCCCAGCTCCAGCCATGGCTCAGTACAGTTTTCCCTTGTTTGCATACAGCTGTTTCTGAAGTTCCTGTATAGTTTTAAATTTAAATTTATATTTTTCAACACTGTAAATTACTGAAGGAAAATGATGTCAGGCTGGACATCCACAAAGAGCCAAAAACACATTTAAAAACAAATACATTTTATCCCATTCCCCACCAATCTATGGTGTAAAAACATCGAACAAACCATAAAAATGTGCCCTCCTGGCCAGGCTGTGGCTCTGTAACGCTTTAATCGCTTGTGGGGAACCACATGTTTCATTGCAATGAAGTGCTGAATGCATTTTAAGAAATGAGTTACAGCCCTGTCCCGTAGCAGTCCAGCTGCTTGTCTTTCCGCTGCCTATTTCTGGAGCCTGCCCTCCCTGCCTTTGCTCTTCCCGAGGGCTCTCCCCTCTCTCTGCCAGCAAGCCCAGGGTGTGTTTTCCCGGGGTTTTCCGGGAGCGCTGACTCAGGGACAAAGCTCACACAAAGCTGTATTTTGCACAGATGTGTTCCAGCCTCCGATTCTGCTACTACATTTCGAGTGGGACAGCTGCTATGAGCCAGGGAGGCTGAGTCTGGGGGGTGTTGTTTGGGTTTTTTTTAAAGAAAATGCTTTAGAAACAATAATGCACTTGAAAATAACAATGAGAATGTCTGATGTTGGGTTAGGGATTTGTACAAGGAAAAAATTTGGCTTTAAAATACAGAATGCTGAAGGAATCAGTAAATGGAGCATTAACTTTGTATAAGCTTTCAGGGCTCCATGTTTTTTAATATATGCAGAAGAAATAAACCACGGGATGTCAAAGGAGCAACAGCAGTCGGACAAAGGATCTCAGTAGGGGCCACTGAAGTTGGTCTATCTATACCCAGCATCAAACTGCCACGTGTACCTCTTTTTCCTGGTTAAAGGTTTCTGGTGATAGCAGGGATTAGCTGCACAAAGCATCAAACCTTATATTTTAAAGCAAACCCATGGAACCGAATGTAGGCTCGATACGTTGCTTTTTGGTACATTTCAGAGCTGTGACTTTCATCTCTTCATGCTTGAAGCTTAATTGGGTCCCTGTCCCTGGTTTCCCATTCCTCTGTCCCATTGGTGCAGGAAAGTGAACCAAGACCCAAGAGCAGAGAGCTTTTTATGCAAGCAAGTTATCAGAAAGACACTGGCACCTATTAAAGCTTAGACCCCGCCCCGTATGACGGCCACAGACACGAATCAAGTACAACATACCGAAAGCCTTCCTAGCACCATTGCAGAAGAAAACGATCATTGCATTTATTTGACAAACAAAACAAAACGCAAGGCATCGAAGAAGTGTGATGCTGCCTGCTGCAAGCAGTTCTGAACCAATGTGATCTTGGCCATTCTCACCCTGCCCTCCCCAATCCCCTTCTTCAAAGGACCATGTTACAAATCAAGACAAAACAGATTAATGCTTAATTCCAAATATTAGACCCCCCTGTGAGAAGAAAGATAAAAACCTTCCCTTTAAACTACCGACTAAATGATCTCTTTGGGGATTAAAGGGATTTTATCACCAAGATGATAAACGGTTTTTAGCGAAGCTGCCTTGCAATATTGGATAAATCATAATTAGGGAGAAGGAGGAAGCAAGGGAGTGGGGAGGGAAGGGCTGGCGGGGGGAACCACACCGGCACCTCTGTTTTGGGAGAGATCAGGACCGACTTACCAGGAAGGAGCACAGGAAAATGAATGACACGAAGTAGAAATAGGCAAAATCGCTGCCACATTCGTTTTTGGTGAGGCCGGAGAGCGGGTCGCAGGCTCTGTTACTCAGGCACGACAGCATGATCTCGTGCCAGGCTTCCCCCGTGGCGCTCCTGCAGACGGGGAGGGCAGAAGGTGAGCTTATCCAACCCCCTCCCTCCTACAAGGGGCATCCACCTTGCGGTATTACTGTCCCCAATTAACTAAATTAATTAGGTGGAAGGTTGTGTCCAGGTGGAGAGACTATATTTACATTAGGAATTGGAACTAGCAGCCTGCTGACATGAAAAAGAAAGGAGAAAGAACATTTCCCTCTATTACAGAGGGGTAAAAGAAACCAAACAGGCTCAGGTAGGCTAAGCTTTATTGGTTTTATGGAGAACAAAACCAAATTGATTCAAACATGTCCAGTGCAAAGTGCAGATGTGAGTAAACAGAGTTTAGATTGTTCCCTTTTGAAGCAGCTAACATTTCTGTCCTAGTGCTGGCTGTAAACCCAACGGAGATGTTGGGAAATGAGGCCAGGCTTCTCCACTTGAATCTCTTATTTCCTTTATCAGGCAGGTACAGAAATACCAGGATGGTCTGGTTGGTCATAGTGACTTGGGTTCCTTCCTCAAAACAGTCTCCTGGGTTTTCTTTATCATTTCCCTCCTCTCCCTCTAATTTCTACTATAGGGAGAAAAACAGCCAAAAGGAAAAAACTTTGGAGTCCCAGAGGGTCTTTCCTCAAAAGAAACCATCCCCTGCAACATGCACGCATGGATCAGAAGCTGGGGGATCCCCATGTTTGCTTAACCCTGACTTCCTACATAACCTCAGATTTTCCCTCTGTCATTTCTGCACCACGCTCAGAGGTGCTTTTAGGGACACCCCTCCACCGCGCCGCAAACAGCCCATCCTGTTGCAATGTTGTTCGCAGCCATGCTAATTTGCACACAGAGCCAGCTCACAAGCCTTCCTCCTGGTCTTTGAGAAAACTTGATGCTCAACGTAAACTGAAGTAGCTTCCAGGTTACTATATTTAGCGGCAGAATTATACAGCAGATTCCCCCACTGGTGGCATTGAGTCCTGAAGCCCCATTCCCTTGTGCAGAACCCCGCTCCCCCATCGCGGTCCTGCTGCCTCTGCCCCTTCTGTCCCATTGCGGCTGCCGCGTGGGTCTGGAAAAGGACCAAGAGGTCTGGATACGAGACTGAATAATTATCCGGTTTTATTAAAATTCAGAGTTTTGAGTCGAGTGATTATTCTGAGCTAGAGAGGGCTAATTTCATTTCCGTCTGGCTTCACAGAAACTATGCAAACCAAATCCCAGGCAAGATATCCAGTTACAAGCGCCGCATAATCCACAGAACCGAGCCTCGGCGCGGCTGGCAGGCGCTTGCGGGGCCAGAGCAGTTATTATTGCTGTGCCTCCACGCCACACGGCACACATCCAGATAAGTGAGATCTTCCCCAAGCTGCCCCAATTTGGAGCAGGGCCTGCACTTCATTGCTGCCAGGTCTGAAAATGAAAATCTGTCATTTCATTCTTTTTTTTTTCATGCGAAAATGCTTCATTTCCAGGCAGAATGACCCCAGATGCAAACACTTTCACTCTGAAGCAGAGGTGGCATTGATATATGAAGTGTTAACTTGTTGGTAATGCAAAAATGACCAATTAAAAGAATTCTCACTTCAAAAAAAAAAAATGATAGTAAGCTTCATGACAGGAACCACATCGATCAGTTAAACCAGGCGGTTTCTGTCTTATATAAAGCTTCTGCCTGAATTGACGTGGGATGTCACAGCACTGGGTGTCACTTTGTGGAGATGCTGGTGTGTTGAATCAGATCTATGATATTCGGAGATGTGCCAGGCCATCCCTTAACGCCGAGGAGGAAGAAGCAG